>NW_025919664.1:0-104516 GCF_907164915.1 Impatiens glandulifera | reverse complement strand
TCAATCCATCATCCAAAACCGGCCTTGTCTATCAAACAAGTGTGCTGCTTCAACCTGAAAACAAATCTCTTCCGCGCTTGAACCTAGTTCAAGGGTTTGTGACAAGTTGTGTAGTATTGAAACCCCGGTGTTAATCTCTAATCGGATTAATCACCACCTTACGAGTGAAAATCGCTAACCGGTCCAACCCCCGGTCCTCCAGCAACTACCTAGATCCTAACAATTGGTATCAGAGCAGGTAGTTTCAATACTCAAGCAAGCATGTATTAGGATAGGCCGCCAATGCTAGAAGGTGATGACTTTGCCAACTGGAAGGCACGCATGCACCTGCACCTAGTCACTTTGGATGATGAAATGGAGTCCATTCTGACCGAAGGACCGATAATCATTGATAAGGACAGAAAGGAATGGACGGCTGAAGATAGGAGAAGAAACAACCTGGATAATCATGCTAGAAACCGGATCTCCAACAGTGTGGACAGAAACACATACTGCAATATCAGAGACTGCCAAACTACGAAGGAGACATGGAACACGGTTATCCAGATCTTTGAGGGAAATGAAAGAACAAAGGAGAACAAGATAATGGTGGCCACACAAAAGTTTGAGAGCATCAAGATGAAACCAGGAGAAACTATGAGGGAATACAGTGACCGGTTCACTGGTGTGTTAGATGAGTTAGCAACTCTGGGCAAGAAGTATGACAACAAAGAGGTCATTATGAAGGTTTTGAGATCTCTTCCAAGTGCTTGGGACATAAAAACAATGGTAATGAGGGAATCAAAGAGCCTACGTAAGATGAAACTATACGATGTATTCGAAAATCTTAAGGCATATGAGTTCGAAATGAGATCTAGAACTGAAGAGGAAGTCTCGGCTTCAACATCAACCAAAGCACTAATCACATCTACAGAACCGGCTGCACCTGCTCTTGCACCTACACCGGCACCGGCTCTTGCACCCATACCGATCAGAACCGCCGAACAGTTCACCGAGGATGCCATGGCAATGCTTGCATAGAAGTTTGGGAGATTCATGAAAAGGAGTCAACCGACAAACAACTACTATGGTGACAAATCCAATGTAAGATGCTATAACTGTAACTGTTTGGGACATTTTAAGTGGGAATGCAGGAAACCAAGAAGAGATACCCAGAAACCGGACTATCAAAATGATCGAAACAATTATCAACAAACCGGTGAAGGAAGTGAGGTACCGAAAGCACTGATAGCCGACGATGGAGGAAGTCTATGGGCTCACAGTGACAGTGATGATGAACTCACGTGTCTCATGGCAAATAAAGAACAGGTATTTGACTCTCCTTGTGAAGAATTTACTAAAGATGAATTATACAATGCATTGAATGACATGGTAGAAGAATATAAGAACCTACTAACCATGCTACCTAAGCACCTCAACATTAGAACCGATCCCATAGTACCCATTCCGACAGAACTAGAGGTACTCATCATAACTGAACCGGAGGTCATACAGCCTGATGATACCCACACCTTAGAAACCGAATTAGATCCTAAGACCGAACAATCTAGTGAACCGACTAGAGAACTAACCGAGGAAGTAAATGCCCGACTTCAATATAAGATGGCCGCATATAAGAGATCTAGCGATATAGTAAAGAACATGAATAGGCACTACAAGCATCCTCGTTGTAAGCGTGGCCTGGGATACACAGAGAATAACTCTAAAGACCAAAAACCCATAGAGAAAGCAAGACTTACAAGAGGAAACGTTCCCTTTATAAAATTTCTTAAAAGCTCCTGGACTGCTGAAGAAGAGGAGACTGCATATTATAGGGAAGAAAAGCTAAAATACGACTATGTTGGTCCAACCGAATCATGGCTTGACCCTGTGAAAAGAAAAGCCGAAATCCTCAGACATAAGAAAGCCTTTCCTGAACCGCGTAGGTCAAACCATAGATCACCGAATCAAAGACCATCACCCTTTAATACCTCTGTAGGAAAACCTAGATACACGAGACCGAGTGCCAAAAGGACAGTTAAAACCCTAGCAAAGAAAACCGTCCGGTTTATCAAGGTTTGGATACCTAAGGGACTAATCGCATGTGGACCCAAGTAAATGTGGGTACCAAATAGTTGTAAATATGTACATTTTGCAGGATCCAAAGAAACGGCTAGGAAACTCTGAATGGTTCTTGGACAGCGGCTGTTCCAGGCATATGACCGGAAACAGCAATTTGTTAACCGATATCAGAACAACAACCGGTGCCTTAATCACTTTTGGTGACAACTCAAAAGGTAAAACTGTGGGCAAGGGTAAGATTGTCCATGGTAACCTAACCATTGATAATGTACTTCTAGTTGAAAACCTACGTTTTAATCTGCTTAGCATTAGTCAGATGTGTGATGCTGGATACACTGTAGAATTTCTTAAACATGCATGCTTAGTTAAGAACTCTCAAGGTATCGTACTACTAACCGGAAATAGGATAGGTAATATTTACAAGGTAGATTGGAAAACTAGAGTTGAATATCCCATATGCATGATAGCTAAGACTGATCAAACCTGGCTGTGGCGTAAGAGACTAAACCATCTAAACATGAAAACTTTAAACTACATTCGTGGTAAAAAGCTAGTTGAAGGTATTCCTGATATAGTATTTAACCAGGATAAGGCTTGCTCAGCATGTCAAATGGGTAAACAGACTAGGTCATCTTTTAAGAGTAAAGGAAATATCCAATCTAGCCGATGTTTAGATCTTCTTCACATGGATTTATTTGGACCAATTCAGGTTGTTAGCCTAGGAGGTATGCTTTACACCATGGTAGTTATTGATGATTATTCTAGATTTACATGGGTAATATTTCTACCATATAAACGTGAAACCGTATCAAACCTGATCACACTTCTCAAGCGCCTGCAAAATGAAAAATCAACTCGCATTAATAGCATTCGAAGTGATCGAGGTACCGAATTTACCAATAGTACATTAGCTGCATATCTTGATGAATCCGGCATTAGACACGAGTTGTCTAGTGCTAGGACTCCTCAACAAAATGGCCTGGCCGAGAGAAGAAACCGGAGTCTCAAGGAAGCCGCACGGTCTATGATAGCCGATTCCGGCATTGCTTAGAAATTTTGGGCTGAGGCTATCAACACCGCATGTTATACACAAAACCGGTCTTTAATAAACAAATTTCACAACAAAACACCGTATGAGGTTTATTTTAACAGAGTTCCCAAACTCAAGTACCTCAGGATTTTCGGTTGTAAGTGTTATATACACATAAATGGTAAAACCCAACTCACTGTTTTTGATGCAAAAACCGATACCGGCATTATGCTAGGATACTCAGCGGTAAGTAAAGCATATAGAGTATATAATAATAGAACTGCAACCATGGAGGAAAAATTTCACGTTGTTTTCGATGAATCGGTTGAAAGCAATACTGCTTCATGCTTTGATCTACACAACAGATTGGAAAATAACGATATTCATTCTGATAGTGAAGATGAGACTCCGGTCTTCAGGCGGTTTGTCCATGACCAAATGGGTAACATTGAAACCCAGCCGGATCAAGCTGTTCCACAGCAGGAAGCTGACACTTCGGTCCAATCCGAGGAAGTCGGTCGGTCTGACAATCTCGCTCAGCCTACCGATATGTCTAGCCTTGATCAAATAAACGGTAATTTGGTAGACTTCCCTGAATTGAATCTCAGAAGAAACAGTAAACATCCTCCTGAGCAAATTATAGGTGACCCTTCAGAACCTGTTCGAACTAGGGGTCAACTTCTGGAAGGATATTTTAATTCCGCTTTCATATCCCAGATTGAACCGAAAAGAATAGATGAAGCATTGTCAGATCCGGATTGGATCTTGGGAATGCAAGAAGAGCTAAACCAGTTCGAGAGTAGTAAAGTCTGGTACCTAGTCCCTAGACCGAAAGATCAATCGGTTATAGGAACAAGATGGGTATTTAGAAACAAACTCAATGAGGACGGTTTGGTCACGAGGAACAAAGCCAGATAAGTGGCTTAAGGTTACAAACAGGAAGAAGGCATTGATTTTGAAGAGTCATTTGCCCCTGTAGCCAGGATTGAAGCCATTAGAATTTTTCTTGCATTTGCTGCTTTCAAAAACTTTAAGGTTTTTCAAATGGATGTTAAAAGTGCATTTCTGAACGGTGACTTACGTGAAGAAGTGTACGTTGAACAACCACCAGGTTTCAAAAGCGCTGCATTTCCAAACCATGTATACCGGCTAAATAAAGCTTTATACGGTCTAAAGCAAGCACCTAGAGCCTAGTATGATACACTAACCGTATTTCTAGTACAACATGATTTCACCATCGGTTCGGTGGATAAAACGTTGTTTAAATTTGAAAAGAAGGAACATATCCTACTTGTTCAAATCTATTTAGATGATATCATTTTTGGGTCAACCGATCCTAAGCTATGTGATAAGTTTTCAAAAATGATGACTGACAAGTTTGAAATGAGTATGATGGGAGAATTAAGTTTCTTCCTAGGTCTTCAGGTTAAACAACTCAAAGAAGGAACTTTCATTAGCCAACCTAAGTACACCAAGGAGCTACTGAAGAAATTTGGGATGGACACCTGTTCCTCGGCGACTACTCCAATGAGCTCATCGATTAAATTAGACAGGGACGATGAGGGCCAATCGGTAGACCAGGTTGCATACCGGGGCATGATCGGCTCTCTACTATACCTGACAGCGAGTAGACCGGACATCCTGTTTGTAGTTGGTGTATGTGGGAGATTCCAAGCAAACCCAAAACAATCTCACTACACAGCCGCAAAAAGGATACTGAAATATCTAAAGGGCACACCTGACGTCGGTCTGTGGTACCCAAAGGACTCATCCTTTAATCTAACAAGTTACTCAGATGCAGACTATGCAGGGTGTAAGATTGATAGGAAAAGCACAAACGGTACATGTCAGTTCCTAGGTGACCGGCTTGTTTCATGGCATAGCAAGAAGCAGACATCGGTGGCCACATCAACCGCGGAAGCTGAATATTTGGCGGCCGGAAGTTGCTGTTCTCAACTCCTCTCGATACAACAACAACTGAAGGACTTCGGTATCATAGCAGAAGAGTCCCCGATCTTCTGTGACAATACAAGTGCCATTGCGATCACCTACAATTCGGTTCTCCACTCCAGAACCAAGCATATCGACATAAGGCACCACTTCATCAGGGAACATGTCACGTTGAAGCATATCCGGCTGGAATACGTATCGACCGATCAACAAGTAGCCGATATCTTTACTAAGCCTCTACAGGAAGCTAAGTTCTCTCAATTCAGACTTACTCTCGGCTTAACTGACATTAGCCAGATCCTTCCTAAGGATGCTTAAAGGGAAACCGGTTCGGACAGACAAAACCGGTAGTTCCTCCTAAACTGTTGGACTTCAAATTTTCAAGTTATCTATGGAAGAACCGCCCAGCTCATCAGATAGAGTAAACCGACCGGCTACTTGGTGCATGCACCAAATAACCGCATCGGGATGAACAACTGATGACTGACCGGCTCGGAAGCAGGTCATCTTAGATTATTTGAATTCCAAACAGAAGTGGAATAATTATCAGTGTTTACAGATGGCTGTTCTGAAACATTGCCCTTTCAAAGTAAATGGTCGCGCCTAAAAAGACGTGAAGATCTTTTGATATCTTTCACAGTCCAGGCCTATGACCAACATCCTAGACTGTAAACCTGCCTATTTCATGCAAAATTTCTTATCCTGCAGTCAATGGATATCATCTCATTTAATACCGGACAATAGGATAGCCCCCCAACCAATATTTAAGAGAAGCAAACATTCACCAAAACACTCACAAGACAAAAGAACATCCTCTCACTAAGGCAAAAATGTCTCAGTTTCCCAACATCCTTCAAGTTGATTTTCAATCCTGCTCAACCACAGATCAATATGAGATATATAAAATGATCAAATCTCTAGAGGAAACCGGTCTTCAGTGTTTCCTAGACGACAAACATACCATCTATCCGGAATCTGTTTTGGAATTCTTCTACCACGCAAAGGTGTTTAGGGGCACCCCCCACTTTGAAACCCACATTCAATCCAAAGTGGGAGGCATTGTCTTCGATTTCACCGAACGGGACTTTGCGCGGTGTCTTAGCCTGCCAAGGCACGGGATAACAGATCTAGACATTCCGGCAGATGTAAAGGCCGAGGTCTCCGTCGCCTTTTCCCGGTCTGACGAACCGGTTGAAGATCACAGAGCAAAATCGCGTCTGAGAGCTGAATATCAGCTTCTAAATGATGTGATCGGTAAGAGCATCTTTGGAAGGGATGTCACAAATACCTACAGTGTCTCGAACTTCAACATGATGGCGGCTATAATCACCGGCACACCAGTGAACTGGTCGAGGGTGCTATTTGACATCCTCATCTGGATGGTTGGCATCCGATCAGTCGGTTTCATCCCCCAACTAAGCTGTCTCCTTGTGGAGCTTGGTGTTCCAACTTGTCCCGGAGAAGGTTTGAACCAAGCCCAGGTGCTGTCTAAAGAAGTAACCGACTCCTTTTATGAGCGGTTCGAGAGAGCCTAGAGGAGGAGGAACCGCCGGTCCAACCCCAACGGTGAAGTCAATTCCCGCACACTCTAAGTCACTCCTTCCTGCACCCGCTCGTTTTGCTTCATGAACCGGGTGCATCCTTATCCAACTCATGTTTGATCGTTTCGGCTTCATCCGTGTTCCATTCGGTTTCATTTATGTCTCTTTTGATTTCATGTACCCCCTCATTGTTATTCATGCCATTTCGGCAATGCTCTATGTTATTTTCGGTCTCATCTAATTAATCTCGGTTATGTTTAAATGCATTCCTAATTAATGAGATAACCCCCAACCACCTGAACATTTAATATTTAACTAACCTGGTTACTTCCCAACTAACACCTACCTCGGGCTTTGCAATCTGCCGCTTCCCCATGCGCCTTGAAAAGGTAAAGATTCTTTTCATTAATAAAACAAAAACTGACAATCAATGCTCAGATTTTCCCTCCAAAACCGATCCTATATAAGGAGCCATCCTCTAATCAAATTACCACATTCGAAAGCACTAAAATACTTCTGAAATCCTTTGAATCCCATCTCTCTTCACACCGAAATCATGACGAGCCGAACTTTGGGCAATTTCTTAAGCATTGACTTCAACTCGTGTATGGGAGAGATGAACGGAAATTCAGAACAGAAATTAATGTTTCACTCTCTCACTGAAACCGGTCTTCAACCTTTTCTTGAAGAGGCCGGTCCGATCCTCCTAGAAGATGTCAAGGCCTTCTTTCGAAGCGCCTGCATCAGGGGAAAGTATATCGTCTCTACCGTCAGAGACCATACATTCTGGATCGATGAAGTTGAATTTGCTTCACTATTCGGTCTACCTACTGAAGGATTCTCTGACTTTCCGACAATAGAGGACCTAGCGGGATTTGAACTCGCCCAATACCTATCGACCACCCCTTCTCCGGTGGAACACTATGGGCCACAAACCCAGCTTGCCAGTCATGATCAACTACTTCTCGAAATCGTGACTCGTTCAATTCTGTGTCAATCGCCGAATCAACAGTATTCTAGAAATACCTACAATATTATGACCCACATCCTTTGCGAATCGGCCATCAACTGGTCAACGGTCATATGGGAAAACCTCAAGAATATGGTGCTGACTAAGAGAGGTCTCGGGTATGCACCGCATATCAGCAAGCTGATTCTTGGGTACCGGCCAGAGTTCGGACCGGGCACACCGGCCTCTTCCTCAAACATCCTAGACAAGGATTCGGCGATAGACCGAATTTCTAGAATGTCTTTTTCATAGACTGTACTTTCCATTATCTATGTATGCCTATTTCAATACCGAATTCTCTGTCGGTTTTCTCTTTGCAATATTTCTTGAATTCAATCTCATTTCAGTTTAAATGACCGTGTCTTCTTAATTCCTTTAACATTTATCTAAGTAACCGATTAACATCTTCAAACCGCGCTCTTATTCGGTCACATAAAATTGCTTAAAATAAATTGTAAACAATGATCACTCAAAATAACCGGTTAGACCTAGAAGCCGCAAAATTAATCGGTTTCAAGAAGAAGAGTGCATCATCATCAATGACATAAGCAAAGGCCTTTGGAGGGAAACCTCCCGCCCAAAATTGCCGCCCCTCTGTTTACCGCCCTTTGTTTGGCGCCCATTATCTCCCGCCCACGGTTTGCCGCCTCTTTCAAATTGGAGGGAAAATTCCCGCCCAATATTGATGGGACGGTTGGGCTTCCAAACTGCATCTATAAAAGGGCCTCTCGGTCATTTTATTTCATTCTCACGCGAATCTGCTTTCTCTCTCTAAGCTCTCCAACTTTCTGAAGCGGTTATCTCTCACACTCTCTCAAACTCTCTAATATGGGGCGTGATTCGGCTCTGTTCAGACTCCTATCTCAAGTGGATTTCGAGGAAATCTGGCTGAATGGTACGTCCGAGGCAAATGAGGTTCTTGACCGGGTAGTCAAAACCGGTCTGGAATATTTCCTTGGCGGTCCTCATGTTATATACAAAGATGAGGTCGAAGAATTCTTCAAAACCGCAACCATCTCCAACGACAAAATCACCGCGACTGTTTGCGGTTCTAAAATAGAGCTCACCGAGGCATTGGTGGCCGAGAGCCTGCGCCTTCCGACAATCGGCCAGGATGCAACGGCAGAAATAGAGCAGTAAACCTTTGAGGCGGCTTGCCAGATTCTATCGGCAACTAAAGAGCCGATCAAAGCATCCGGCAGCAAACAAATGTTGAAGCCGGAGTATATCCCGATATGTGACATCTTTGCGAGGGCGATTCTGGCGAGGGGAGGAAACTTCAGCAACCTCACAAAAGACAAAATCAAGATGCTAATCGGTCTGATGGAGGGAAGAGAGGTCAACTAGGCAAAAGCGGTATTCAGCAACCTCATGGATATGGTGAAACCGGATTCAAACCGGTCGTGGGGATACGCCGTTCCTCTAGGTAAGATCTTCCTTCACCTCAATCTCGACATCGGTCCCGGCGTCGTTGTCGTAGAACGATGCCTCATCAGATCGAGGCAATTCCTAGAAAGGAAGCAGCCGGCCCCCAGCTCCACAGGAGGCCGAAAGAAGAAAGCCGCCAAGAAAGCTGCCCCAGCCAAAGCAAAGGCTGAAAGCAAAGGAAAGGAAAAAGTAACCTCCTCGGAACCGCCGCAGCAAACCGAGGATGAGGAGTCGACTCCCTTCTCTGAGAGAACCGACACGGAGAAGAACGAGGATGATAGAACGGTCAATGAAGACGACTGCTCGGCCCAGAGCCCCAATGATGCCGGACCAAACACCAACCCTGAGACCACCGAGGGTGGAGAAGAGGGTGGAGGAGAGGTTGATAAAGAAGCCGGTAATGAGGACGGTGACAAAGAGAAGGAGGAGGCCGAAGAAGCAGAGACCGATAGGATATCTCGGAAACTCCTTCAGGGCGTCAAAAAGCGAGCCGAGTCAATTGAAGAACTCTACCTGGAATGGAACGATCACTGGTACGGCACACCGTATTGAGAAATCCTACCGGGCCACACAGACGTGGAGTGCATCCAAAGATTGGAGGAGGTAGAGGACATGATAATGAACCTTACAAACTCCAACACACTCCAAGAGGTACAATACCGAACCTGCCTCTTAAAACCGAAGGTCCAACTACGGAAGCTAACAACACGCATCCGGAAAATTACGGAGGAGCTCGAAGGGTTGGGACAGGAAGACACCGTAGCGCCGCGGGTGTTAGCAAGGCTTGAAAAAGCCAAAGGGGAACTTACTCAAGAAATCGAACGGCTGGAGGCCATATGCAGCCGAATGAAAATACCGGTCTATACTCCTCCTCAGATCGAAACGTCTCCGGAACATTGCCCAACACCTCCAAAGGAGAATGCGGCATTAATGGAATCCGATGAAAGAGCCGACCTCAACCTCACCGGGCAATCCCCTCCTCCACAACCGGAAGTCTCCGCTTCAGACTTCACAAAAGAATGGGTTGAGGACCGTCTTCAAAAGCTTGAAGCCTCCACATCAGAACTGATTGATAACCGCATTCAAGAGTTCGAAGACTCCGCGGTTCAGCCGTTCAAGGATAGATCCAACAAAATATTTGATTCGGCCCTCAAGTTCACCGACGCCACAAGGCATCTTCTGGAAAGAAATTAGGAACGGTTCTCAGAAATCGGCAAAGATATGCGGGAAGAGGCGGTTCAGCGTAGTAAATGTGTTCAGCGAACTGCAATTCTGGAGGACTTGACCTCCGATTTAAAGAAAGACTTCGAACGGTTTGAAAGGGAGACCGATCAACGGTTGACAACGATGAATGATGACCTGGTGGGCACTACACTCGATCGAGTCTCCGAACTCGAGAAGACAAATGTGGGTCTCGTGGCCGAACTGAAAGCGCTTTCCGAACAAGTTGCGGAAATGCTAAGGGCAAAGGTGAATGCGGATGCCGCGGCTATAACGGCCGATGCTGAAACGGCTAAAAGGGTCCAGGATGCGCTGGATGCCGAAATAAGTAAAGAAAAAGAGGCACCGCGTTCTTCTCGGCTTACCGAAGAGGAAGAGGAAGCCGCGCGGATTAAAAGAGCAGAGGCCATCTTCCCAGGACTTACAAAGCAAGCAGCCGCTCAGGCTGCGGAGGATGCTGCGCGGTTGGAAAGGCAAAAACGGGGGCTGGAAGAATTCGCAGCCGAAAACAAGAGGAAAAAGGCGGCCGCCTCCGCTTCAGCGCCGAAAAAGCGAAAGAGGGAGGCCCCTAAGAAAGTTCAAATAGCCGAGCTGCTCAATTAGGTCACTGAAATGGTCGTCACGAGTGCATCGCAGCAGGCCGACCAAGTCGAAGAACAATTGCAATCCCGGTCTACAAAACGACGACCTTCCGAACCGAGCAGTCGACAGCAACCGAAGAAGAAAAAGAGCATATATGAATTCTCGGACTCTGAATAGGGACTATCTTTCCTCTCTTATTGCCTTAGCGTTTTTATATATATTGTGTCTCTTTTGGTTATCTATATATATATAAAGTTACTTTTGAATCCGGCCATCTTTTGCATTTCTACTTAGTTTTGATAATTTTAAATAAAATAATCAAAAAGGGAGAAATTGATAAGATAAAAGATAAAACTCTTCCAAAATTTTCCTCAAAATTTTTCGAAAATTTCTCCTAAGTCATTTTCAAAAATCCGGACAAACAAAACAACCGGCCTACGGTTGCAAACTTACATGATTTTGATAATTTTAAATAAAATAATCAAAAAGGGAGAAATTGTTAGATAAAATCAGACCGGTTCAAATAAACCTAACTTAAATAAACTTTCCATGCAGGAACAAGGAACCGAACCGGAACCGGCTAAAGAAAACTAACCGGTCAAGTTAGTAAACCGACCAAGAGTATTCGGAACGTGACCGCACAAAGAAAGGATCGGCCAAAACTTAAAACCGGAATCATCAAACAGCCGATCATCCACAAGACAGAGGAAAAACCGGAAGAAGTCCGGTTACATCACTCATACCAAAAGCCATTCGGTTAAGACAAATGGCCGACCAGAACAAGAAGAAAATTCGGGTATCTGTTGAGAACGATACCAAAAGAACAGACTGAACACTTCCATATTCATGCAAGTCTGAGGAAAGACTGTAGGCTGCAGAAGACAGTACTACCGGATCTTTCCACTTCGGGATAAGATAGAAAGGAAATCTTCCAAGTACAGACAACTGTCCAACAGACAATGCCTATATCAAGTAAAAGACAAACCCGACAGGTTTGTCTTACACACCGGAAGAACAGACCGCCAGGTCTGAAACAGAACATCAGGTCTGAGGTTGACCATCAGGTCTGAGGAAACGACCGCAGGTCTGAATCTCTGAAACACTGAATCACTGCACCATGCTCAGCCAATCAGATTCAAGGTAGTGAAATATGACCGTTGACATATTTCACCTATAAAAGGGGGCAGTTGAAGAAAAGTAAATGCGAGACATACATTTTGAGACAACAAGCAACACAGTAGATAAGTGAAACGCTCAGAGCATTTACTACAAGTGATAAGATTGTGTTATTCTAAGAAAGCCTAAGTGCTAAAGTCAAAGTGTGTCTTACAATTTCGGTGTAAACTGTAAGAGTGTTATCGAGCATAAATAAGTCTCGATCGGATTGTATTTGTATTCCTTAGTGAATATCCTTCTCGCGGTTTCGAGAGGAAGGGGTGACGTAGGAGTTTTATCTCCGAACATCCATAAAATCTGTCTTGTTATTTACTTTCTGCCGGCTCCATTGTCTAACCGACTAACTTAACTACACCGCTCTAAACCCACTTTATACTAACCATACCGAATTTCCAGATTACCGAAACCGACCCACCATTTTCAAATCTCCATCATCCAAAACCGGCCTTGTCTATCAAACAAGTGTGCTGCTTCAACCTGAAAACAAATCTCTTCCGTACTTGAACCTAGTTCAAGGGTTTGTGACAGGTTGTGTAGTATTGAAACCCCGGTGTTAATCTCTAACCGGATTAATCACCACCTTACGAGTGAGAATCGCTAACCGGTCCAACCCCCGGTCCTCCAGCGGCTACCTAGATCCTAACACTAACTTAGTGGAGTTAAACGTGCAGTCTAATGGTTATCGGATAATTAGACGTGTAGTCCAATTATGTGAAAGTTAGACGTAAGTCTAACTCCTTCAGACAAGTCTGAAGTAGAACCGGAATTAGACGTGCAGTCTAACTCAGTGGAGTTAGACGTGCAGTCTAATGGTTATTAGATAATTAGACGTGTAGTCTAATTAAGTGAAAGTTAGACGTAAATCTAACTCCTTCAGACAAGTCTGAGGTAGAACCGGAATTAGACTTGTAGTCTAACTCAAGGGAGTTAGACGTGCAGTCTAATGGTTATTGGATAATTAGACGTGTAGTCTAATTAAGTGAAAGTTAGACGTGAGTCTAACTCCTTCAGACAAGTCTGAGGTAGAACCGGAATTAGACGTGCAGTCTAACTTAGTGGAGTTAGACTTGCAGTCTAATGGTTATTGTAATTAGACGTATATCTAATTCTATTAGACCAGGCGGTCTAATAGACTTTGTTATTAGAAGGGGATGTTTGATTTCATTAGACTGATTTTCACAATCCGTCTAACTAAAATACGTCTAATGCTCAGCTTAAGCAGTATGCTTGAAGCTTACACCCGTCTACTCACGTGCTATAGTTGTACACTACTCATGCTCCACTTTCTTGTGAAGATCAGTATAACAACTATATGTAACCAACCAATGAATGTAACGTAAGAAAATTTTCTTCATACTACTTGTTTTGTAGGTACATCTCTGATGGAATATTCGGCGCACTACCAGTGGTGTACGGCCACGATCCTTGTGCTCAGAACCTGTTGTGTACAATGGAGGCTTTCCAATGGAAGAGTGCCACGTATCATTCTAAAAGATTCGACTGTTAACTCCTGCTCAGTATTTAACAAATCTCAAGGACAACGGACGAAGCACTTGTTCTTTGCCAATCAATCGAAAGTCTCACGAACTGCCAATCTCTCGATCATCTTGCTGAAATTACAAAGAATTCAAGCCTTTGAATATTCATACTGTGAAGCTGCTTTCTGATTGTACTGTGTGTGAATCAAGAGAGAGTTAGAATGAAAAACACTTTTAGCTAAGTGATATTCTTCATCTTGTAATTGAACAGAAAGTGTTCTGTTCAATATTGAGCTAAGTCTGTGTAAATTGTATTTGATTCGAATCATATTATAGTGAATCATTCCGGTGGTTGGAAGAAGGGGTGACGTAGGAGAGTTTCTCCGAACATCCATAAACAAACTGCTATGTTCTTTCATTTCTGTCATCTTTTCATATTTCATCTTGAGCTTCAAACCCAAGTAAACAATTCCGCCTTGAATCTGTTTCAAATGTTTACAAGTGTTTGCGTAGAATAGAAAGCGAATTAAATTCTTAATAGAATTTCTTTCAAATCGTTTTTCATAAGCCTTCATCCATAGCCAGACCCCCGTGTCTATCGATTATGCTGGTCCTATCATAATACATATATATATATATATATTAAATTCTTCTATATCCTTTTAAGATTTGTTTTATAAATGCATTTATTTGGTTTTAGGTTAAAAAATAAAGTTTTTAACATTTTTTTCTCTAAAGTTTCAATACATCATCCTTTATTTTTTATTATTAAATGTTGTTATGTCTTTATTTTATTTATAAAAATGTTTTATAATATATTGTTTAAAATTTATAATTATTTATATATGGTTAATTTCAGTTAAACATTTGGGTTCATTATACACAATTTCAACTTTATTAAAAAATGCTAGAAGTTACATAGAAAAAAATGATATTGATGAATAAAATATATTGATTCAATGAGTTAATTTACTAATGTAAAAACAAAAACACTAAACTTCTTAATCATTAGATGAGAACACTGGTAAAAAAGGATCTTTACCGAATGATTTTACTAATAGATTTATAGAACTCTCGGTAATGGTCCTGAGAGGAAGAAAACTTTCGTTAATAAAAATAGATTCTGAGAGTCGTGTAAAACCTTAGGGTTTACTAATTAGTACCGAAAGTTCTTCAAAAAAATTTCAGTTTTGACCTTCCCAAAAAAAACAAAATAATTTTAAGTGTTGGAAGTGGGATAATTACGAAGGTTATTCAAAAAACTTTCGGTTTTACCTTTCCTGACTTTTTTAATTGTGAAGGTTTTCCAATAAACCTTCGGTTTTGACTCATCCCAAAATAAATGAAAAATATTCTAAGTTTGAGAATGATTAATTGCGAAGGTTATTCAAAGAACCATCGGTTTTTACCTTTTCTAAAATTGTTAATTGCGAAGATTTTCCAATAAACCTTCGGTTTTGACTCATCCAAAAAAATTGAAAAACTTTATTTTTCGTGATGCTTATTTTCGAAGGTTTATTGGAACTTTCGATAATGACCTTTATAAGAACAAAACCCTACCCCTTCTCTTCTTATTTCCGCCTCTCTCTTTTCCCCTCTTTTTCTCTCTTTTCTTCCTCTCTTCTCCTTTATCTTCACTTTTCTCGCCTTCGCCGCCACCCATTCTTGTCTTCGCCGCCGCCGCCATTTTCAGGTTAGATTTAAATTATGTGGTTATGTTAATTAGATTTAGAATTTTTATTTGTTAGTTTTAAGTTAGCTAGATTTAGGCTAGTTTATATTTTTTTTGTTTGATATATGTTATATATTAGGTTAAATGTAAGTTTAATTTTGTTTGATATATATTTGGATTAAGTTATAATTTGGTTGTGTAAGATTATTTGTTTGGTAATTATATGTTAGATTTATACTCAGGATGAGTAGTTGGAAGCGTATTCGGAAAACACAGAGAAACTGTCCCGACCATTCCAGAACTTGCTAGCACAATCAAGTTCTGACCGAGGGTCTGTCGCGGCTGACCCAATGACTACTGCGAATGTTAAACGTGAGGAGGATGCGAGACACCTAGCGTCGGTATTAGAGAAAATTCAATTGAGGGATGCGGAAAGAGCTCAATTGCTTACTGAAATTAAAGCGGAAAGGGATGAAATGGCTAAAAAAATTGGAGAATCTTGAACAACAAATTGAATTCTTCATGAGGCAAAATCAACCACCACATCCTCCCCCACCTACTAACTAGATTACATTATTTGAATAATTATTTGTAATCGTTTTCGTTGACTGATAACATGTTTTGTATAATTTTGTATGTTTTGACCTTTGATTAGATCGACTTATGAATTATAATTATTTTTTTGGTTTATTAATTGGTTTAGGAATGTTTTTTTATATGTATTGGTTTGCCTTTATTTGAGAAATTTATTCAACATTTTCTATTACACAGTTGTCAAAAAAATGTGGAAATAGGGTATTACGAAAGTTATTAAAAGAACCATCGGTTTTAACTATCTAGAATTGGTATTTACGAAAGTTTTATACTAAACTTTCTCTTTTGACCATTCTTTGAAAAAAGATGAAAAAATTCTAAGTGTTGGGAATGGTCAAAAGCAAAAGTTTATTTGAAAATTTTCGGTTTTGACCCTTCTTTAAAAAACGCTGAAAAAGGTCAAAACCGAAAGTTTTCTAATAAACTTTCTCTTTTGACCCTTCTTTAAAAAAAGCTGAAGAAATTCTAAGTGTTGGGAAGGGTCAAAACCGAAAGTTTTCTAATAAACTTTCGCTTTTGACCATTCTTTAAAAAATGATGAAAAAATTCTAAGTGTTGGTAAGTGTCAAAAGCGAAAGTTTATTTGAAAACTTTCGGTTTTGACCCTTCTTTAAAAAAAGCTGAAAAAATTCTAAGTGTTGGGAAGGGTCAAAACCGAAACTTTTCTAATAAACTTTTTCTTTTGACCCTTCTTTAAAAAAAGCTGAAAAAAATTCTAAGTGTTGGAAGGGTCAAAACCGAAGGGTTATTTGAAAACTTTCGGTTTTTACCCGTCCCTAAAAAAAGCTGAAAAAATTATACGTGTTGGGAAGGGTCAAAACCGAAAGTTTATTTGTAAACTTTCGGTTTTGACCCTTTTCTAAAAACCTCTGTTTAAGGTCTGGACCGAGAGAATTTTGAAATTCTCTCGATTATGATAGTTATTTCTGAAAGTTTTATAATAAATTTTTGGTATTCATTCCATATTTTATTTGATTTTTCGTAATTTTTGGGTCAAAACGATTTAATCGCATCATTTGTGTTATTAAGTAACAATCAATATTGAGGGTAATGTTATAAATGTATATGAATGTGTTTGATAATATAAAGAATTATATATATGTTTGTACTTGATGATATTAAGGTTGTGTGTAAAATTTAATTTTAATGATGTATTGGCATTTTGTAATGTTTTAAGGATATGAAATGTGTTAAATTAATGTTGTTCAAGGTCATGAAAAGTTGAAAAACTAATTAATTTAACAATTTAAGAAGTGATAAATCCGAAAGTTAATGGTATAACTTTCAGAAATAATCATCAAAACCGAAAGTTATACCATTAACTTTTGGTTTTAACACTACATGATTTGTTAATTTAATTTGTATTTCACTTTTTATTTTAGACTCCTAACTAAACAAATCAAGTGTGTGTTATTTTTTAAGAATTCAAATTGTGTTTAATTTTAAATTATATATGATTTTGTTTGATTATATAAAGAAGTGTATATGTATGTTTATGTTTGATGATCATATGAATGTGTGAAAAGTTTGATCAAATGGATTATGTAATGTTTTAAAGATATCAAATTTGTTAAATTAATGTTTTTCAAGGTTATTAGAAGTTGAAAAATAAATTAATTTAACAATTTATGAAGTGGTAAAACCGAAAGTTATTGATATAACTTTCCGAATTAATAATCAAAACCGAAAATTATCATTAACTTTTGGTTTTATATATTTAAATTTAATTGTACATATGATCAAAACCGAGAGATATGTCCAAATCTCTTAGAAATATGAAAAATTAAAACCGAGAGTTATATAATTAACTTTCGGAATTAATCAATTGATCAAAACCGGAAGTTAATCATATAACTTTCGGTAATGACCAATTAAAATAACAAAACTCGTGTCTTTCTTTCTTTCTTTCCTCGATTACTTTTACCCTCTCTCTCTATCCCGATTCATCCTTCCGCCGCCTCCCACTCGACAACGACGCCGCCCCACCCGACGACGACGCCTCCCACTCGACGACGATGCCTCCCACTCGACGACGGTGCCTCCCACCTGACGATGCCTTTTGAAGATCCGTCTGCTACCTAAAGATGACGCCGATTGAAGATCTAGAGATCGTCGTGCCTCCAGCCGAGTGAAGACTCTGTTGCAGCGCCTCAGCTCAGCCTCTTCATGCAGCCGTTTCTCCTCCACCTACAGTGCCCCTCCGTCTGTTGAAGATCGCCGTGCTCCTCCTCCTACAACAGCTAAAGGTAAGTTTTGTAGGTTTTTTATTATTATTAGAATTTTATTATTAATAATAGCAGTTATTCAATTTTGGGTTAATATAAGGTTGAAATATATTTTAGGTTTGATTTGGATTTGGTATGAATGAATTTGATTTTAGGTTTGATTATGTATGAATAAATTAGATTTTAGGTTAGAATTGGACTATGTTTGAATGAATTGTATTTTAAATTAGAGTTGGATTATGTTTGAATGAATTGTATTTTAGGTTAGAGTTGGATTATGTTTGAATGAATTGGATTTTAGGTATGAATTGAATTGTTTGAATTATGTATGATTGAAATAATGTTGGATTAGATTTGAATTTAGGTTAGAATTGGATTGTTTAGATAATGTAATTTAGCCTAATTTAGATAATGTAATTTAGCATAATTTAGAAAATTTAATTTAGCCTAATTTATATAATGTTAAGTAAATAATAATGCGAGTTTCTTTCCATCTTATTAGAAAGTTGGATGACCTTACGTCGAGATCATCCAAATTACGAGAAAGGTGTTGACAAATTCCTCGAGTTTGCTGTTAGGAGTACATCCCGACAAACAGTAAAATGCCCATGCGTGAAATGTCTGAACACGACGTTTATGGAAACAGACGATGTGAAGAATCACCTCATCATTTCTGGAATAAATGTTCATTATGAGTACTGGTATTGTCATGGAGAAAAGAGACGTACTACTCACGTGGTTAATGATGATGTCGATGATGATGTCGATTACTTGGATGATGATGATGATGATGGTCAATCGGATGATGCCGTGCCAGAATTCAACGATCCTAGAACGAAGATGAATAATGAAGAGGTCAATGAAGAACATTATATGCACGATTTTATAAACGATATGTTTCCCAACGTTAATGATGTCCCGAACAACCTTGAACCAGTCGAAGATACACAGAGATTTTATAAATTGTTTGATGATTCTAAACGGCCATTGTATGAAGGTGCTCGAATAACGAAATCATCAGCACTACTGAAACTACTTCACATAAAGAATGTTTGTCAATGTACAAATGCTTCATTCGATATGTTGTTACGTCTTCTTAAAGATTACAAATTACCGATGAACGCTCAATTGCCAAACTCCTACTACGAAAGTAAAAAATTCATTACTGATATCGGGCTTAATTATGATAAGATAGACGCATATAAGAACAATTATATGCTATTTTGGAAAGATGACAAAAATGTAGAGTCTTGTAAAGTTTACGGACTATCTAGATGGAAAGTCGACCAAGCAAGTGGGGCAGTTTGAAAGAAGCAAAATGGGAAATTCATGCGAACTAAGGTGTTAAGATATTTCCCTCTAATACCAAGACTACAAAGACTATACATGTCTTAAAAAACTACTCCAATAATGAGATGGTATAAGGATGAAACAGTTGATAGTGATACGTTAAGACATCCGGCTGATTCATTAACTTGAAAAACTTTTGATGAAAATTATAAGGATTTTGCGTCGGATTCACGAAACATGAGACTAGGTGTATCAAGCGATGGGTTTCAACCATTTTCTAATGGGAAAAAGTCATATAGTGTATGGCCGGTTATTCTCGTTCCTTATAATGTGTCACCCACTACTTGCATGGATTCTAGAAATTTCATTTTATCTATAATAATTGCAGGTCCTAAGAGTCCGAGAGATGCAATTGACATATTTTTCCAGCCATTGATTGACGAGTTGACTAAACTGTGGCAGGGTGTGAGAACGCTTGATGCACACACCTCACAATACTTTAACATGCGAGCGGCATTGCTATGGACCATTAACGACTTTCCCGCGTACGAAAATTTGTTAGGCTAGAGTACGAAATGGAAATTCGCTTGTCCTTGTTCTAATAATGACACGGTATCTTTTCGATTAGTTCATGGTTCCAAACAATGTTACATGGGTCACAAACGCTTCCTCCCACCAAAGCATAAATATAGAAGGGATAAAAAGTTCTACATTGTTAATGAGGCAAGAATGTTACGAGCAAGCACGAGACTTAGAAGACACAATTCTTACTAATGATCTAAGCAAAAAAAACAAGATATATCATAAAACGCGGGGAGACAATTAGAACAAACATAACATTTTCTTCCGTTTGCCTTATTGGAAATCACTATTATTGAGACATAATTTGGATGTGATGCATATTGAGAAAAATATTTGTGATAGCGTGTTTGGAACAATAATGAATGTGAAAGAGAAGACTAAGGATGGTCCTAAAGCCCGTAAAGACTTACAACTCTTAGACATAAAATAATGGTTATATCCTATAAATGATGAATGAGTGGTTCATTATCCAGAAGCGCCTTTCACTTTGACATCCGATCATAAAAAACATCTTTGTAAATTATTGAAAGATTCTGAAGTTGCCTGATGGGGTTTGCTCAAATATCGGCAGTTGTGTGAATTTGGAAGAGAAAAAGATTACGGGATTAAAGAGTCATGATTGTCACATTTTATTGGAATATCTTATTCCTTTAGCAACCCGTGGATTACTATCAGATCATGTGTATGATGCGTTAGTAAATTTGTCTCGATTCTTTAAGTTGTTGTGCTCCAAAGAGTTGATTGCAGCGGACCTCGAATAATTGTACATGGATATTATATTGACACTTTGCAAATTTGAAATGAATTTTCCACCGTCAATCTTTGACATGATGATGCATCTCCCGGATCATTTGTTATTTGAGGCTTTTCTTGGGCGACCTGTCCAGTATCAATGGATGTATTCGTTTGAACATAACATGGGTACAATGAAAAGATATTTGTGGAATAAAAACCACCCAGAAGCCTCAATAAGCGACAACTATCTTGTAAATAAGAGTATTAGTTTATGTGCCAGGTATATAGAGGAAGAAGACCAAGAAAATGCATAAACTGAAATCTCGGGCATTTCAATATTTTCATTGTTGGAAGACCTATCCAACAGAAAAATATACAACTTGGATTATAGCGATCGAGTGACAGCGCATTCATACATTTTGAAAAATTTCCCTGAAGAAGAACCTTTTTACATGTAAGATTCAATATTTTGTAGTTATGGTACATCTTATTAATTAGCATTAAAGAGTATGCTATTTAATATTCGATCTATTTATAGTGATTAGATACAGTATTGCAATAACAATGAGTCCCGTGGAGAAACGTATGCCACATATTTAAAGAATATAGTGATTAAATTCAAAACCATATCTAATAACTTTAAATTCATTTTAACGACTAAATTTTGTGAATGTATATATATATATATAGGTCACTCAATTAGCAGAACATAACGACATATCAAGAGACCTCAAGATCTTAAGAGAAGGTTCAAGTATGTACTCGTCTACGTATGTTTGGTGTAAAGTAAATGGATATAAATTTTGTATAGAAAAATACGACGAAGGTTTGACAACTCAAAATAGTGGGGTGATTTTTAAAGGGTACAACGTGCCAGATACTATGTCATACTACGGAGTTTTAACGGATATAATCGAAGTACAATACTTTTCTCACCAACGAATTGTCTTATTCATGTGTAAATGGTTTGATACACACTCGGGGGAACTAGGAGTGAAAGTAGATAAATATGGCTTCGTAAGTATAAATGTAAACAGAATTTTAAAAACCCAAAGTCAGGACCCGTATATATTAGCGAGTCAAGAAAAATAAGTATTCTACACCCCTGATATGTTAGCCCGACCCGGTTAGAAGATTGTGACTAAAATAAAACCGCGATTTACAAATATATAGTTCAGATTAATTAATTAGGTAGATTTATGTTTTTTACTTTATATTCATTCTTATTATTACTTTATTTCAATTATTCGCTCATTTATTAATGTTGCATTAAGAATGTCTGAAGGTCGTAAAGAAACTTGGAAGAGTATGAGGAAAATACCCAACAAACTATCTAAGTCATACCAAAACCTACTTGCATAATCAGAAAACTTAAGGCTCCGAGAAGAGTCTTCTAGAGATCAAGAACCTATTATTGTGAACCCGATAGCTACTTCTCCCCCAACAGACGAGGATATTGATGCTAAGGTTCAAGAGTTTGTTGAGAGTACATTTGCTGATATGGGGATGACGATGAGGCTGATGACGAGGTTAACGAGGAGACTCACAAGGAGGATGACGAGGAGGAGCACAGTTCCAATCCCTACCCATCATCGACAGGTAACATGTTTACACTTAGTGATTGTTTGTATTGATTTATATCTAATTAACAATTTTATAATTTTGAAGAATCTTCTGCCCGCAAGAGACGAGGAAGAACAAGAATATCGCGCTATCGAGGAGGCCACCGGGGACAAATATTGCTCTGACTTTTAGAGCGATAGATGGGAGGAACGACAATGTCAGCGAGGGAAGAACAATGTTGTCTCGAAATTTGGGGTTGGTTGTCTGGAACCCTTCAGCCTTCTCACACCGCCTCCTGAAGTGGAAGGCATTAAGTGTTGATCAATTGTATTCGATTTGGATTGCTATGAAGGTAATCATTACTTAATTATACATTAATAATTCAAATACTTATTTATAACTTTTGAATGATTTATTTTTCAGGATCCGTTCGAGTGTACTGATGGTTCTATTGATGATTATCGAAGGTCCGGATTGGCACACGCTAAATAAATATGGGATAGATGCCGCTCAGATTTGAATAGTGATTATATCAGAATTCATCAAGGAGACGAGGCGGCGGTACTTGCCAATCCTCCACGAGACTACAACTGAGATGATTGGAAGTTTGTGTGTCGAAACCATTACTTCACGGAAAAATTTAAGGTACGATTTCATTATTCAAATAAAATATGATATTAATTATTCTAACTTCATTTTTCATTTCTAATTCAAAAAAAAGTCGTACAAATGTTGTTAACAGAAATAAGCTAAAATTCCCACATCATACGGGAAGTAGACCGTTTGCTCAAGTGGAAAAAGAGTTAGTAAGTACATTATTTCTAATAACTTAATATAAAGATTGTTATTAATTATATAAATCATTTATTTCAACAGACGCTTGAAATGGGACGGACAGCCTCTGTTGTTGAAGTATTCAAGAGGACCCTTACCCCAAAACCTACTAAAGAAAACCCAACCCCCATCCAGGACGAACTATCACAAGAGAAAATTGTAAGTGAATTGAATTTAAATAAATTACTTATAGCTAGTTTATTTATTATATAAATAAAATTTTATTTCAAATGTGCGGGTTGAGATGGAGGAAGTAAGAAGTAATGAACCAGAAATATCTGACTTTAAGTTGACGGAGAGGGTGTTCGGACGCTAAAAGAATGGGGGAGTGATCGGTATGGATCCGGCGTCGGACCCACACACTTTCGAAAGGATCGTCTTAGTGGCAACAATTCACAACGATCGACTGATCGGTTGTTTGAGGAGAATCCAAGATTGTCGTTGAAAGTGGAGGAATTGGTAAAGAAGGATGAAGAAAGTACTAGAACGATTCAAGAATTACAAGCGAAGAAGCTAGAAATGAGGTCAAGAATGGACGAATTTGAAATGTTTATGAGGCAATATCGACCACCTCCCCCTCCCCCCAGCTAATTCTAGTACGTTTCTCATTGGTTGTTTCTACGTTTTAATTCGAATGATAACAAGTTGTTTGGATGATTGGTTTGGAATTTTGGAATGATAATTGTTATTTGGTTTATGAATGTTATTTATATGAATGTTATTTGTATATTGGTTTGGTTGAACATGTTTTGGTTGCGTACAAAATAATCGACCTATTTTGTACATTTTGTAGGGAAAAATCGAAAGTTAATTGGAAAACTTTCGGTTTTTTCCTCTAAAGAAAAACAGAAAGTTAATTGGAAAACTTTCGGGTTTTCCCTCAGGAGAAAAACCGAAAATTTTCCAATTAACTCTCGGTTTTTCTCTCGGGTGTCGAAGCCTAAAACTGCACAAAATCTCTCGGTAAATGCACAATTATTTTTACTGAAAGAGTCAATACCGAGAAACAATGAGAGTCACCAAAACATTCGGTATTAGATCAATACCGAAAGATATATTGTCATTACCGAGAGTTTTTACTCTCGGTTTTGAGCCTTTTTCACCCTTGAAAGTTGAATAAATGTATGAATATACGGGAATGAGAGGGTTGTCTTTTACTATTCATATTTTCAAATTATTATTATTATTATTATTATTATATATATATAAATATCTATAAAATATAATAAATAGATAATATATAATAGTTAAAAAAAATTGTAACAAACAAAATCTTATTTTAATTTATAGTGATATTTTATAAGTATATTTTTACACCAAATATTATAATATTATATCGTATTTGGAATACACGTGGTTGGACCTCCATATGCCTTCATCCATAATTCATTCTATAATCTTCTTTCACTTTATTTTTGTTGGTTGCAAAAGATAATATGATTTATACCAAAAAAAATCATTTAAACATTATTAAATTAACTTAGTAAGTTGAAGTGTATTCTGAGAACATACCCCCACTTTTAGCTCTTTCTCAACTCTAATTTTCATTCTTTGCTGATAGTTATTGAGAAAAGTTAAAAAGAGGATGGTTTATAAAGTTTCGAAATCTATAAAAGAAAAATATACGCTTAACATTCATATAACTGATGGTATGTCTCACTAGTCTAAAACTCATACAATCATATATATATATATATTAACTCCATCTAGTATAATGTATCTGTTACGCTTTAAACTATAACCGAGCCTTTCGAGTTCTTTGATTCAAGAAATGGGTTCTTGATTGTTGGGACCAATGATGGAATTCAATACTCAAACGCATCAGACATAAAGTGAGGAAAGAATTCGAGGTTAAAGAGAGAAGAAACCGGGGGAGAAGAGAATATCACTAGAATACACCTAGTAGTCCAAGAATGGGGTTGAGGGCCGAGAGAATAACTTAGAGCACCAAGTTCACAAACTTCAATTCATAGCCCCAAAAAGTGGGGTGGGCATCAGCTGATAAAGAGGCTAAGTTACCCAAGAGTATTCGGTTACAACTACTTCCAAAATAACAGAATTTGGTTTAAGAGAAATAAGAGAGAAAAGAAACAAAACAGAATTATTCAATAAAAAAACATAAACTGGCCCATATGCACACTAGGGCCGAGAGACGGGTGCTGCAAATATTTTAGGACCGAGGCTTTGGTGAGCAGACCGTAACATAATCTCCCCCTTCAAGGTTCGTCGCCCTCGACGAAAAAAACGTGGACTGGTTAGCCTCTAATGCACGTCTTCAAACTTCAAAAATATCACTTCGGTCGGGCTTCAAAATGTTCAGCAAGGGTCGCAGCATATGACCGGTCTTCTTAAATTTTTTTCGGCAGAATCATTTCAGTAGAGGTGCTGGTCGGGTCCTCGCGGTCTTTTGTGCTGCCGGGTCGCTTGCCACTCCTCCCATGTGAGGAATTTTTGTGCACCCAAGGTCAAGTTTTTCAGTGTTTAGAGCTGGCCTTTGTTGCTGCAATGTCTCCAGTGCCTGGTGCAAAAATAATTTCTTCCAACTTTGATTAAACTCTATAGTGTTATCAAAAATCCAGGCCAAGTCCATTTCCCGAACCAGCATAACAGCGGCATCGAAGGAGCCATAACTTCTAATTAGATCTTCAGGAATATCTTCCAAGGTCATTGCCACGAGGGAAACAGTTTAGCCTTCGGGCTTACTCTTTATTTGCGTTTTAGCAGCAACACTATATTCATCTTAAGTCTTTTCCAGCTGGTTTCCATGCATCAAAGTGGCCTGCGACCGAGGAATATCCTTTAGGACCGTGGTTCTGTCTTGCTTCTCATAGGATAGGGTCAGTTTTTCGAAGTCCCAAGATGATGGGCCTAGAGTGATCAGCCATTCAATGCCCAACACAATTTCATATCCGTCCATGGAAATTACCTTCATTTATGTTTTATATTCATTACCTTCCATCGACCACTTCAAGTCTTTGCAAACACTAGAGCATAACACATTAGACCCATCGACCACTCTAACCGATTGCACCCGGGTTGCTATGCTTTTGTGGTCTATTTTCTCCAAAATCCTACTATTGATAAAATTGTGGGTGTTGCATGTATCGATCAGGATCACTACCGACAGGTTCCCAACTTTGCCAAGAATCTGGAGCGTTTGAAAAGCTTTAGACCCGGTCAAGGCATGTAAGGATATGGCTGGTTCATCCCTTGGGCCGAACAACAAAGGTAGATCATTAAAAACAAGTTCTTGGTCGGGTTCTTGGTCTTCTTGAGTGGCCGAGACCATGAATAACTTTGATTTACACCTATGGTTTGGTTGTCATTTTTCATTGCAAGAGTAGCATAAGCCTTTCTTTCTCTTTTCATCCATTGAGGCTGGGTCTAATTGCTTAACATGGCCCTGGTTTGCATTTGAAAAGGACCCATATGATGAATTCTTGAAGTCGGTATTGGTGCTCGTCCCGACTATGTTGATATTGGATGGCGTGGGCAACAACGGTGCTTCAGCGCTATACAAGTTACCACTGCTCATTAAGGACCGATATGTTGCTTTTTGAACTTTAGCCATGTCCATGGCTTCGTTTAAAGAATCTGGGAATCGCAACCTGATACAGTTCACAATCTCTTCCCTTAGACCAGACAAGTAGCAATCTATGACGTATTCCCTTGGCATGCTGTAGAGTTTTTCAGAGATCGACATGTATCGCAAATTATATTCTTGAACCGACCCAACATATTTCAAATTCATTAGCTGTCTCATTGGTGTGTCATGTATAGAGGGCCCGAATTGAGTCATAAGGTCTCTCTTGAACACGTCCCAAGATAAGGCCTCCATATGATTTTGGTTCTGAAGATATGACTCGTACCACATTCTTGCTTCACCAGAAAAGTGAATGGGGGCGATTTCTAGTTTAGTGGTATCCCTAGTTTTGTCCATCCTGAAAAATTGATCAGCAGATATTAGCCAGTCCTCGACATCCGACCCATCAAAGCGAGGAAAATTGACCTTGGTTAGCCGAGTGGGAGGAACATAGTGTTGGTCGCGGTTCTGGCCAGGGTGCTGGGGCCTAAATGGTGAAGGATCGTGGCAAGAATTATCATCATAGGGTCTGTGGCGGGGTTCTTGCACATTTCCAGATGCTCCGCTCTCAAAGGCTGCCATTCGTTCTTCAGCCGCATCAAATCTTCGGTCTATGGCAGCTTGCATCGCAGCTGTTTGTTGGGACATGTTTTCAATAAGGGCCTTGAGCGCATCCATTTCTGATTGCTGGCGAGTTTCTACCATGTTGAGAATCGGCCAGCTCTGATACCAATATGTTACGTTTTAAACTATAACCGAGCCTTTCGAGTTCTTTGATTCGAGAAACGGGTTCTTGATTATTGGGACCAATGATGGAATTCAATACTCAAACGTAGCGGACATAGAGTGAGGAAAGAATTCGAGGTTAAAGAAAGAAGAAACCGGGGTGAGAAGAGAATACCACTAGAATACACCTAGTAGTCCAAGAATGGGGTTGAGGGACGAGAGAATAACTTAGAGCACCAAGTTCACAAATTTCAATTCATAGCCCCAAAAAGTGGGGTGGGCATAAGCATTTAAAGAGGCTGAGTTACCCAAGAGTATTCGGTTACAACTACTTCCAAAATAACATAATTCGGTTTAAGAGAAATAAGAGAGAAATGAAACAAAACAGAATTATTCAATAAAAAACATAAACTGGCTCATATGCACACTAGGGTCGAGAGACGGGTGCTGCAAATATTTTAGGACCAAGGCTTTGGTGAACAGACCATAACAGTATCACAAATAAAATTTGATGAAAATGAAAAACAGATGTGTGACAATCCATTCTCTTATGTTTTTTTTATTGTGATTAACCCCTCACAATACGATGCCCTGCCATCTTGTGAATACGTATGAAAGTAATCCTAAGCCTTAGTGCATTTATCAATGTAAGTTTGGTCTGCAAATTTGTTATTCATTAGGTCCTAGTCTTCAATGTTCACATGAGAGGGATTCTTAAAAAAACCTTTTTTTTTGTCCGAGTGATAAAATTTTGAATGTTTGCACTCCCTTTCTTCTTGAATAATTTGTTTACATCATTCTCCATTTTTGCATCCCATTCAAAAAAACTCTACAAATAAGTTTCTAGAATTAATTGAATATTCTTTTATATTCATATAAGATTCATTTAATACTTACTGCAAGTTGAGCCCACCACAAGTCATTTATATCTGGGCTATATCATTCTAGTTTACAGTTTATGTAAAGTTCCCCAACAATGGGGTGTGAAGTTAGTTCTCTTTAATTCACAGACAAAAAAACAGTCTCCTACAATATTCAATTATTATTGGATTGATATCTTTTGTAATATTTATATTAAAGTAGTATTAATTATATGTATGCATTCCAGAGGAAAATGATATAATAAAAGAAAAAACGAAAGAAAGAACATATTAATAATTTAATAATGGTGTTCGAAAAAATATTTTCTACGTTTCCGAGCATTAAGACTATTAATTAATAAGGAAGAAAAGATACAAATATTGGGTTCCACAAATAAAAAAGAGCATAGTTTCTTTTATAAACTAAGAAACTTCTTCACTCCTATCATGTTCCAATGTGGGATTCTAATTGTGAGGAGAATTTTCCCAATCTCATCATCATCCGATTTGGGATTCTAATTATGCCAAAAAAAAAAATCTCCCATGTTTTTCATCACGAACTCTTTACTATATTGAGGCTTCAACTTGTCAACTTCATATTGACTATTTGATGCTATCAACATATCATCAACATACAAGAGTAGATAGACATAAGACTCATCTTGCAATTTGCGCAAATACAAATATAAGTCACTTGTACCATTGTCTTGACGATTGTTTCAACCCGTACAATGATTTGTTTAACTTACAAACCCACTTTTCTTTACCAACAATTGTGAATATATCTGGCTGAGAATGTAGATTTCATCGTTCAAATGACCGTGTAGGAATGCGATCTTCACACCTAGTTGAGCTACCTCCAAATTCATCTACCCTACCAAGGCCAACAAATTATAATGGAAGAGTGTTTAACAACATGAGCCAATAATTCATTATAATCAACTCCTTCCTTTTGAGTGTAGTCTTTAGTTACCAATCTTGCCTTGTAGCGAACATCAATTTTTTAAGGAAACCCTTATTTCTTAGCAAATATTAATTTACAACAAATATCCTTCTTTCCTTTCGGTAGATGCGTCAACTTGCATGTATCATTCTTCTGAAGAGATTGTATCTCATCTTCCATAACACCATTTCATTTTCTATTTCCAGTACTTTGAATGATATCTGAAAAGTTGGACGAAATATCATCCACAACTAGAAGTGCATAGGCCACCATGTCAATAAACCACTGAGCTGGTTTTGGAATCTGTTCACAACAATTGATTCACGTTGTTGTGAAGGTGTTTAAGTCAGAAACTCTTCCTCATCTGACTATTTGTCTATCGTAGGAGAGTCACTTATAGTTTGGTTTATCTCTATCTGATCAAACTCCACCTCTTGTAGAGTACAATAATTCTTGTATGACGTTATTTTATTCAATATTGAAGATTTGTTAAAAGTAACAACTCTATTAATAATGGGTTTCTTTACATCAAACACTAGAGGCGATATGTTTTAACTCAAGTAGTAAATCCCACAACAAGAGCCTACTTTGCTCGTGGATCTAACTTTGATTCAACTGTATGGTAATAATAATATGCTGTAGAACCAAAATATACAAAGAATCATAATCAATCACATATTTTCTAGATCATACATATAATGTAGTCTTTCCACAAAGTGCAGATGTTGCTAGGCAATTTACCAAATGTTGAGCGTATGTCACAGTCTCCCAAAATTTCATGTCTAACCCAACAATTAAACAACATACAACGAACTTTATCCACTAATGTTTTATTTATACGTTCCGATACCCCATTTTGCCGTGGTATTTTTTTGACTATGAAGTGTCGAACTATACTACATTCTTCGCATAACTTTTGGAATGAATCATTTTTGTATTCTCTACCTTTACCAGTTCAGAGAATTTTGATCTTTCTTCCTGTATGGTTTCTAACTTGAGTTTTACATTTAAGAAAAATATTAATCATTTCATCTTTATTCTTTATAGTAATCACCCATACAATTTTGGAAAAATCAACAACAAAAATAATAAAATAATGTCTACCTCTAAGAGATGGGGTCTTGGCAGGTCCCTTAAAATTTGAGTGCACATAGTCCAATATACTCTTGGTGATATAGATAGTAGTGCGAAATTTTACTTGCATTTGTTTTTCCTAAACATAATGTTCAGAAAAAATTAATTTACAAACTTTTGTACCTTTCAGAAATCCCTACTAAGAATTTACATAGATTTATCACTAGCATGTCCCAATCGCCTAAAATATAGCTTTGTTGCCTCTAATACTTTACTGCTTGCTAAAGCTGATAAATTTTTTTCTATCCCATTAATTATACTACCTTGATAGTGGTCCATATTATTACTTTTCTTAATACCTTTCAATATCATTAGTGCTCTAGAGATGACTTTTGTTGGGTCAAATTATTTCGACTGAGGGTCAAATTATTTTGACAAACGATATTTTGATGATGAACTTATGTAAAATTTAAATAAGAATGAAACTAAGTCGTCTAGTTGTTTTTGAGTAGGTGCATCAAAACATGCTAAGTTAGACTTAGCTTGAATCAAGTTCATTAGACGTGTTGGTTATTAGACGTACGTAGTTAGACGTGCAATTTAACAGATACGTAGTTAGACGTGCAGTCTAACAGACGTAGTTAGACGTGTAGTCTAATAGATACGTAGTTAGAAGTGTAGTCTAACAGATGTAGTTAGACATGCAGTCTAATAGATACATAGTTAGACGTGCAGTCTAACAGACGTAGTTAGACGTGTAGTCTAATAGAGACGTAACTAGACGTGCAATATAATAGATACGTAGTTAGACGTGCAGTCTAACAGACCTAGTTAGACGTGCAGTCTATCAGACGTAGTTAGACGTGCAGTCTAACAGACGTAGTTAGACGTGCAGTCTAACAGACGTAGTTAGACGTGCAGTCTAACAGACGTAGTTAGACGTACATTCTATCAAATGTAGTTAGACGTGTAGTCTAATAGATACGTAGTTAGACGTACAGTCTAACAGTTACGTAGTTAGATGTGTAGTCTAATAGACATAGTTAGACGTGTAGTTAAATAGATACGTAGTTAGACGTGCAGTCTAACAGATACGTAGTTAGATGTGTAGTCTAATAGACGTAGTTAGACGTGTAGTCTAATAGATACATAGTTAGACGTGCAGTCTAACAGATACGTAGTTAGACGTGCAGTCTAACAGATACGTAGTTAGACGTGTAGTCTAACAGATACATAGTTAGATGTATAATCTAATAGACGTAGTTAGACGTGCAGTCTACAGAGACGTAGTTAGACGTGCAGTCTAACAGAGACGTAGTTAGGCGTGCAGTCTAACAGACGTAGTTAGACGTGTAGTCTAATAGACGTAGTTAAACGTGCAGTCTAATAGACGTAGTTAGACGTGCAGTCTAATAGATGAAAGTTAGACGCAGGGAGTCTAACTCCTCCAGACTATTCTGAAGGGACACGTAGTTAGACGTGCCGTCTAACTCCATTAAACTTAGTGGTCTAATGGATCTTGATATTATACGGGGGCGTCTAACTTCATTAGACTTGACAGTCTAATGGAGCACGTTTAATGCCTCGCTTTATCAGTTACTTGAAGTTAGCATCCGTCTATCCACGATCAACTAGTTGTACACTACTTCTGCTCCACTAATCCATGTAAATCAGTACGACAACCAATTGCATCCAATGAATGAATGCCACATAAACAAATATTCTTCCCACTACTTGTTTCTTGCAGGACAATTCTAGAAGATTATTCAGCGCACCACCAGATTGGTACAGCCACAATCTTTGTGCACAGTGTCTGTTGTACAAGTGTACTATGGAGGCTGTCCAATGAGTGCTTTCTACTTTTCAATACAGAAGATTCGACCGTTAGTACCTGTTCTCTATTTAAAGATCTTCAAGGACAATGGACGAACAATCGATTATCCAGACTTACAATCAATCTTTCGAATTGCTCACTTGTTTACTTACTGAGTTTGTATATCAAGAGAGATAGAATCAAAACCCTGTCTAGCTGAGTTATATTCTTAAACCTTCTGTAAGTTGAATAGAGTTTGTTCTATTCAACAGTTAGCTAGCACTAAAACTGTATTTGATTCAAAGAGAAGTATAGTGAATCCTTCCGGTGGTTGGAAGAAGGGTTGACATAGGAGAGTTTTGCTCCGAACATCCATAAACAACTCTTAGTGACTTTTACATTATCTCCTTCATTCTTTCATTTGTTCTTTGCTTCAAACCCAAGCAAACGTTTCCGCACTTGAATCGCTTCAAGAGTTTGTAAAGGTTTGTGAAGAATAGAAAGTGATATTAATCCCTAACATGATTCCTATAAAACCGTTTTCTAGAAGTTGTCATCAATAGTCAGTCCCCTGTTTCTATTGGTGCCACCGATCCTTTCAACTTTAATAATTCTATTTTCTATTCTACATGTAGTCTTTTTGACTCCAAATCCCTAAATGAAATGAAATTCTTTTTCATATTTGGTATGTATATAACATCTTTTACAATTCTAGTAGATCCATCACCATTTCTCAACTTAATTGAACTTATCCTATTTATTATCATTTATCATTAAATAACATTACCATCTAGTTCTTTAAAGTCAAAAAATCACTCTTGAATTGCTGTCATATGATAAGTGCAGGTTGAGTCCAATATCCACGCATCATGATGTAATATTATGTGTGTCATCGTCAAAAGGAAGTCTGAATCTGCATCGCTTTTATTTTCTACAACATTTGTATCTTCAGAATCATGCCCTCTCTTTTTCAACTTTGGACAGTTTTTCTTACAATGTCCTTTCCCACGATAGAAAGAACAATCATCTTTGGCAACTCTATTTTAAGATCATCCTCCCCTCCCTTTTATTAACGACCCTTTGCTACCAATGCTTTATCTGTTGTAGCTATATTTTTCTTCATTTTGTCCTACTTTCTCAATTCGTGACTAAATAAATAAAAACTTAAAACATCAAGAGATACATTCCCTTCCCTTTAAGTAACGTTGTTTCTAAATATTCAAATTCATCAGGAAGGGATGATAATAACATCAAGGCCATATCTTCATCCTTAAATTTCACATCAAGATTTTAAATATCTTCTAATAATTGATTAAACTTAGTGATATGTTCATTCATGGTGGTACATGATTAGTATCCACACCATAACACATTTTTTCATAAGGAGCTTATTCTAATCACACTTTTTTAGTAATTTGTCCTATAATGCTTTCCATAGTTTATATGTGGAAGTTTCTTTCTACATAACATATTTCCACTCTCCATACAAGCAAGATTGAGTTATTTTGCACGCTAATTAATTATTGATAATCCATTCTTTTTCATCTATATTGATCTTCATCCTCAAATTTCACATCAAGATTTAAAAGATCTTCTACTAATTGATTAAACTTAGCGATGTGTTCATTCATGGTGGTACATGACTAGTATCCAAACCAGAACACACACTTTTCATAGACTTATTCTGACCACTCTTCTTTAGAAATTTGTCCTACAATGCATTCCATATTTTATATGTGGAAGTTCCGTTCTTCACAACATACTTCCACTCTTTATACAAGCACGATCGAATTGTTCCGCACACTAATCGATTCTTGATATTCTATTCTTTTTCATCCATACAATATGGCTTTTGTACCTCAATAGAAACATCTAGGCCCTGTTAGAAAAGACAATCTATAATCTCTTATTGCCACATGCTGAAATGCCCAGTTACATCAAATATTTTTACTGCAAATTTCAAATTTGACATTGGGGTCTTCATCTAGGATGACGAGAAGTTAATGCCCCTTTTGAAGACTTAGCCGCCATGCCAAGGACGAACCTTCGGCTCTGATACCACTTATTGCGAAAACTAAGATAATAAAATAAGAAACAAAAGAAAGAACACTCTAAGAATTTGATAACGGAGTTTAGCCTACTGTTACTTACGTCTCTAAACACTAAAAGTTTCTAAACATTATATAGTATTATACAAAATATCAATTAATCACTTATCTTTGTGTATCGTATAAAAGTTTTACCACAATATGCTTCTTCATCGATGTTTATTAGATTCAGTTCTATATCATCTTTATCATTGGGTTACGATGGAGGTTCTAGGAGATTATGATCTTTTAATTCAGTGTCATAACCTTTCGAGTTTATAAGTTGTAAGCTTAGTTGAACAAATGTGAAATGTTATTTTCACGATTCACCGTTGAAGGTTTAATTGGTTGAACTACTTGAGTTGGTCTTGGGTTAGGGTTAGGTTTCATATGTGATTTTTGGATTTATATTTGTGGTTGTGAAAGTGATTGTTTTGGGGTTTGTTTGTGAGGTTGTTCAATTTCTTGGTTTGAATTTTGTTTGCGAGGTGGCGCAAGATTGATTTGGGGCTTGTTTTTACAATTTGGGCTTGAGTCAGTTTTGAGTTTTTGATTGTTTAGGAATAGAGTTTATCAATATCCTTTAAAATTGTAGTTTGGGTGGTGTCTAAATTTTTACTGAATGCAATAGATTTTTCTTAGATTTTTTCCTATGCAAGCACGATCAAATTGTTCCGCACACTAATCGATTCTTGATATTCTATTCTTTTTCATCCATACAATATGGCTTTTATACCTCAATAGAAATATCTAGGCCCTGCTAGAAAAGTAAATCTAGAATGTCTCATTTCCACATGTTGAAATACCCAGTCACATCAAATATTTTTACCGTAAATTTCAAATTTGACATTGGGGTCCTCATCTAGGATGACGAAGGAGTTAATGCCCCTTTTGAAGACTTATCCGCCATGCCAAGGAAGAACCTTCGGCTTTGATACCACTTGTTGCGAAAAACTAACATAATAAAATAAGTAACAAAAGAAAGAACACTCTGAGAATTTGATAACGGAGTTCAACCTAATGTTACCTACGTCTCTAAACACTAAAAGTTTCTAAACACTATATAGTATTATACAAAATATCAATTAATCACTTATCCCTGTCTATCGTATAAACGTTTTACCACAATATGTTTCTTCATCGATGTTTATTAGATTCATTTCTATATCATCTTTATCATTAGGTTACGATGGAGGTTCTAGGAGATTATGATATTCTAATTTAGTGTCATAACCTTTCGAGTTTATGAGTTGGAAGCTTAGTTGAACAGATGTGAAATGTTATTTTCACGATTCACCGTTGAAGGTTTAATTGGTTGAACTATTTGAGTTGGTCTTTGGTTAGGGTTAGGTTTCATATGTGATTTTTGGATTTATTTTTGTGGTTGTGAAAGTTATTGTTTTGGGGTTTGTTTGTGAGGTTGTTCAATTGCTTGGTTTGAAGTTTGTTTGTGAGGTTGCACAAGATTGATTTGGGGCTTGTTTTTACAATTTGGTCTTGAGTCACTTTTGAGTTTTTGATTGTTTAGGAATAGAGTTTATCAATATCCTTTAAAATTATAGTTTGAGTGGTGTCTAAACTTTTACTGAATGCAATAGATTTTCCTTAGATTTTTTCCTATGTACATGGTACCATCAACGGTTCCTCCTAGTCAGTAAAAACATTTGGTTGATAATCATATGAAATTGAAATGAAAAAATAGGCATGAAAAGTCTGCATATATAGAAAAAAAACTTACATTTAAATAATCCGATTTGTGAGCTTGAATAAGATGACGTTTCTTGAACTAGTTAGACATCTTCCCTAAAATAATAGTGAATTAAATTAGATATATTAACACTTTATGATTAAAGATTGGTAAAGAATCAAACTTCAAGGGCAAATGTTATCAAATCCGAACTCATTTGTAAATGTAAACAAGACAACTTAAGGAAATTTGATGAACTAAAAGGAAAAGTGAATAAAAAAGAAGACATGTAATTGCAAACATATTACTAATCCTCATGATACAGTGTAGACAATTGTTTGTTAATATAATTTTTTGTGAAATAGATATAAGATAAATTTCAGAACAAGAAATTTTAATTGAAGTCAAAGAATCTGGAATAGATTCTTACACTCCACATGAAGAAAAAGGTAATCTTTAAACGGTCACAAAATCAAAATATAAACCTAGATGAATGATTATCCAATTTATCTTATTGACAAGATACTTTATGAAATATGATTCCCACAATATTTCCTTTTTTTATATAACATTTGAAAAATGAGAAATAGCTAACATTTCCTAACATTTTCAAACAAGGAAAGAAACAAAATAAGAAATATCTAACATTTGTAACCGACTTAAAGGTAGTCAAATCGAGAACCGATAATTGGGATGGGAAAGTTGAAAAAGATGGTGTTAGATAAACTAGACCGGTTAAAATAAGAACTTAACAAAATAAACTTCCTGTGCAAGAGAACGGTTAAAGAATCAGGATCGGTCAAGTAATTCAACCGGTCAAGCAACACAACCGGCCAAGAACCTAACCGATCAAGAAGACAAGTCCGGTCAGAAAAGAAGGCCAAAACCGTTGGTCATCCGGTTAACCTGAAGCTATGAAAAACTGGAAGTCATCCGGTTAACCTAAACAACCGATCGGTGCAAATAGATACTTTGAGTATCTGTTGAAGATGATACCAAAGGGACAGATCATAGTATTGCCATATTCATACAAGTCTGAGGATAATCTGCATGCCGTAGAAGATCGTCCGACAAGATCTTCCCACTCTGGGATAAATCAGAGGCGCAACCCGACAGTTGCCATATTAAGTAAAAGACAAACCTAGCCGGTTTGACCTATACACTGGAAGCCTAAACCGCCAGGTCTGAATCACTGAACCTCTGCTCAACCAATCAGATTCAATGAGATGAAATGTGACCGTTGACACATCTCACCTATAAAAGAAGGAGCTGAAGAGGAGTAAATGTAGTTAACAGTAACAAGTTACAAGTCACAAGAGAAAACATTTAAGAGATACACCAATCCAAGTTATAAGTGGTCTTTATCTCTCTAAATTAAAAGAGCTTAAGTGTGTATTTGAAGTGAAATTACAATTTCGGTGAGAATTATACGATTGTTATCGAGCAGCAAATAAGTCTCGATCGGATTGTGTTTGTGTATTCCTTAGTGAATATCCTTCTTGCGGTTTCGAGAGGAAGGGGTGACGTAGGAGTTTTATCACCGAACATCCATAAAAAACCTGTCTTGCTACTTACTTTCTGTCGGCTTTACATACTAACCGACCCTACCTAAACCGACTTACTGAATCCCAAAACCGACCCACCAAACTCCAAACCGACTTTATCCAAATCCGGTTCTATTCATCCTGTGTGTGTGCTGCTTCCACCTGAAACAAACCACTTCCGCACTTGAACTCGGTTCAAGGGTTTGTGACAGTTTGTGTAGTATTGAAACCCCGACGTTAATCTCTAACCGGATTAATCACCAACCGTTAAGTGACACGCGTTAACCGGCCAGACCCCGGTTCGCCAGCCGCGACCTAGATCCTAACAGATGGTCAGATATGTATTAATTGCATTATCTTCGTAGAGATAGAGAGAGAATGAGTATGAGCTACAGAGAAGATTGAAAGACTTTTGTTGCAGTACAAATGTTAGAGAGACTTTTGGAGGATGAGTTAGAGCTAGTGTCTATGCTAAGGGCTCAAGTTAGATTGAGTTTGGGCTCAAATCGATCTAGTATTTAGAATGAAGATAGTGTATTACTCTATACCATGTAAGAAATAATGTTTCTAATGAACTTTATATATTTTTAATACATCTAGAAGTTTCTATTTAGACAAGTTTCACAAATATTGGATGAAGTAGAATAAGGTCATAAATTAAGGACCTAGAATTTAGGAGAAAATTATGTTTCCTATCTTCACCAATTTATCCTAAATAAAAGTAAATCAGATAACTAATTATTATAATTCACATAAAAAAATACATTTCTCGTATACCTTGCCATGCTAGAATGAATGGGTTGTAACTTGCATATATTGAAATTTTAAACTAATTTCATTAATTAAATGGAATAAGAATTCGGAAAAATAAATTAAATGTAATTAAATCCAAATAAATAGAAATTAACATCAAATTTAAATATGAAAATCTGGTGCCAATAGATAAGATTGAATGTCAATAGATAAAATATATCAAGAGTCTAGAAATGTCCAGAGTTTAGGAATAGAAGTAGTTGGATTGTTAAATGAATTTATTGTGATGGTTTAATTAACAATATATATATATATATATATATATATATATATATATATATATATATCCCCTCATGTTGAAACTCTTTACAAATCTCTTATCATTTCTTTATTCATCTTATTAACTATATTAAGTGTTTTTTGAGTTCTTGACTCGTAATATTTCCATTAAATCCCGGTGATCGATTCATGTACTTTGAAAACTTATTTTAGTGCTGAATCACTATTAGATTTGTTGTACCATGCGAGACATTTATTTGTGATAAACTCCAACACAAGGAGAGACATTGAGACTATTTTAATGTAAATGTGTTAAGCACATGTCTTGAATCAAACTCTCAAATCGCTAATTTCTTTCTTCGTACATTTACTTTATTTTATTTTTTTATAACATTGTATTTATATATTTTATGTTATTTAAAGACAAGATATTTAACAATATTAAAGCAGTTACATTATGCTAAGCTATAAAGTAGCATGTGCCGTCGAAAATATTTGTCTTTGATGTTTCAGTAATACAAAAAGATGATGAATGTTGTCTCAATGATGAGGTCGATTTAGAATTGTTAAAAGTAGTTGTCAATAATTATTGTTGGATAACACTAAAAAAAAGTTTCTTCACTATCTTCTTTATATATCTAAGATAATTTATATAATTTAAATGAAATAAGAAATTGAAATTTATCTTTTAATTTTCAAGAAATTAATGTGTATTATAATTTATTAATAGTCATTAAAATTAATTATATTTGAAACATATGGTTTCATTATTAAAATAATTAATTATAAAAATATACATTCTTAAATTAATTAAATATTGATAATTAATAAGAATGAGATACGTTGATTGCTAACTAAAGAGAGATAAATTATTTATATATAGTTTTTCTTATAACCTTTTGATTATGATGCTAAGTTATTTTTTTTAATGTGTAATATAATAATTTGTTGACAGAGTTGAATCAAAGAAAAACACAGGACGTAGTAATGGTAGAAATACTAAAGTTGAAAGTTAAAAAGTTGTGTAACTTGGATTTCAAGAGAAAAAAAATTCGCAACTATGCGACATTAGTAGAGAATGTCTACTTGGTTCAAGTTTTCAACAATAAGGACTTTTTTAATTTGATTTTATGGAAAATATTAATTAATTTGAGAAACAATGTGGCCTATGTGCCGATATAATTGAATGCAAACGTGTAACTAAAAATAAATGTTCAAGCGACTTCAACCAAAGAAGTTTAAAACATGATGATTTCTTTTATAAAAATCACGTGAGATGATGATGAATATTTATTTGATTAAATATTCTAATTTTTTTTATATAAATAATATGTTGAAATGAATATTATAATTGTTATACATTATAGCTTTTGTGTAGATATTATGCGAAGAATGATTTATATAGAATCATGTATGAACAATTTATTTAATTAAATATTCAAAATTATATTATTTATTGATGATAAGTATAACAAAACAAAATTAATAAAATAATTGTGTGGAAATGACTTCATTAAAAAACTATTGATTTAAGTAACACAAATGTGTATTTTAAAAGTTACCCACACGAATGTGGAGCTAAATATTTTTATTGATAATAAACAAAATATTATTGTGTACATTATAATAAATAGGATAATTTATTGCTAGAGAAATATATTCTACAAAGATAAAAGTTATGCAAAAATAAAACAACAAAAAAATGTCTTGTTTATATTTGTTTAGTTCATGCTCAAATCGATCTTTAGAATTTGAGAAATTTGAAATCAAGAGATTCATTTTCTTTGACATTATTTTATACAAATTTAAAGAATTAATATGTTCAAAATAAAATTTATAATATAGGTGAATAAGAAAAATTCCCTTATAATATTTTTGTTTCAATTGTAACAAAATTTATAGTAATGACAAGAAAATTTGATCATATTTTTAAGTGAATTTATTCTTTTATTTTCCTTTCTTATTCTTTTTTTTCTTCTCTCCTCTTCTCTTTAGCCGATTACACTCTCGTTACCAACGGAAGATCCATAAAATTCAATCATCGTCAGCGCGACTACATGACGTTTTCTTCAAATGCGACAAGATATTAGCCTTACATGCGTTCTGCCTTGTTAGGTAGTGTTCTCCTTGCTTTGATAAAGATGCAAATTTCCAATTCAATTACATCAGAATTATCTTTAGATTCATCTTCTGTTGCGTTAAGATTTTTAATGATGAAGTTTGTTTAAAATATGTAACTTACCTGGTTTTGATAATTTAACTTAAATGATCAAAAATGGAGAAATTGTTGGGTTAAGATTTTTAATGATGAAGTATGTTTCAATCATGAACTCATCTGGTTTTGATAATTTAGCTTAAATGATCAAAAAATGAGAAATTGTTGGGTTAAAATTTTTGATTGATTTAAAATAATTTAACATACTTGATTTTAATGACTGATGAAATTGTTTTTGATAATAAATGGATAAAACTAATGTTAGGATCGGGATCGCCGATAGGGGACCAGAGTCCGGCTAAAGGAGAACGCTTACACACTCACAACGGTTGACACTAATCCGGATAGAGATTAACACCGGTCTCAACACCATACAAAATGTCACAAATTCTTAAATTTGGTTCAAGTACGGAAATGTTTGTTTCAGCTTGAAGCAACACACACAATTCGGTCAGCAATAGGAATGAATGAAATGAAAAAGGATCAGTTGGAATAGAGAGTAATTGGTTCGGATGATAGGAATGGCCGGAGTGAAGAAAGAGAAAAAAGACACAAGAATTTTATGGATGTTCGGAGATAAAGCTTCTACGTCACCCCTTCTTCTCAAAACTTGATAAGAATATTCACTAGAAATATTCAATACACAATATAGTCTGTCAAATGATTGAGGCTTATTTACTGTTCGATATTGACTTACAACTCTTACAAAGAATGATTAGAATTGTAATACACTTAACAATATGTAAATATATAAAGCTTTTAACACTTGTTGTTGTTCTTGAAAGATAATTCGTTAGCGTTGGTTGTTGGTCCTCGGGTTGCTTTGCTGTTCTTCAGCTTCTCCTTTTATCGTGGAAATATGACAACTGTCATATTTCTCTTTCAACAGATACCTGCATGGTAATCCTTGAATTTGATTAGTTGGTCTAAAGGAGCTGAATTGCATTAAATACGGTTGTTGCTTTCCAAGAAATAAAGCAGCCAACCAGTTTTGTCTTCACTTAACTTTATCATCTGGCGGTTTGGACAGTTATATGCTCCTTGGGAGCTGCTTTTGGACTTATACATAAACGGGCAATTGCACACTTGATAGTCTTCTACTACCTGTAGTCTATCAACATACTAGTATCAAAAAAGAAATGGCACAGTCTAAACCTTTGAAGATCTTCCTTCTGCACATTCCAAAAGAGATCTTATTGCACCAAAATGACAATTTGCAGTAGTTCCATATCTTTGATTTTGTCTCGATTAATCAGCCCGTTGGAATTTGTACGGTGGCTTAGGATTTTCCAAGAATGAACCAACCGAACACATTTTGGTTTGTAGCCTTGGGTATCGGTTGACCGGTCCTACCGGAAGGTAACAACCGATGAAGAGGAAAGGATTCACCGATCCTAAGGTTGAGCAGAACCGGTCTTCTGCTGATGCTAAGAAAATAACTCAGTTTGAAGAGATCAGGTTTTGATTCGCTTTAGAGATGTCGGTTTAACCAGCCAATTTTAGAATGTAACCGCTCCCGGCTTTTCCTGCACAAAAGGTTGAGTTTGATTAAGTCCTTTAGATAGTTCATTACTTATTAATTAAATATCTAATTTATCTAACAATTTCTCCCATTTTGATTATTTAAGTTAAATATTCTAAACCCTGCAATCGTTGGCCGGTTTTAAAGAACTTATATTTATTGGCCGGTTGAAAGTGTTTAGGAGAAAGTTTTGAGAAAAATTTTGTAAGGAAAATTTTGTATGAAAAATTTTCTATGTCTAGCAATTTCTCCCTTTTGATTATTTAAGTTAAATATTCAAAACCCTGCATTTGAAACTAAAACCGAATAATATAAATTTCCAAAATATTCATAAGTTCCCAAAAATATTCATAATTTCCCAAAGTAGTAGTATTCATAAATAATAGAGTAAGCATAAAGGTAAAGATAGTAGTTAGTGTCTCCCTTCATCCTCTTGGTTGACCAAGTCGGTGAAGTAACGTGTTGCGAAACCCCTTCCCAGTGCAGTAGGATCGATATTTGATTGGGAGCCCCTTGTCGGTTGACCAGGAAAGCCGACTGACCTTGAGGGTCTTGTCGGTTGAACTGGAATATTGAATGCGGGATTTATTTGATTTTGAACAACATTGTCAACCGAATCTCCATGGGTTCCTCGGTCAGATCGGGCACCGAAAGGAAAAGATTGAATTGGTACTGCCTGGAGCGGTTGAATGGTAGCTCTGGATCGACATTTTTGTTGATTCAAGGTTTTATCGTCCTCCTCTTCTTCTTCAGGATTTAAGTTCTCTGAGCCAGTGGCGGGATTTACAACTGGTGGAACGGATCCCGGTTCATTTTCGAGCTGCTGCTGCTGACTTTTGGGCCCTCTTTCTTTTATTTGTTTTTGCTCTTGTCTTTTTAGCAATCGGAGAAGGAGATTTCTTTCTTTCTTCATCGATTTTCTCTTGAATAAGTTCCTACTGAAGTTTCGAGCCGCCTGCTCGTTATCACGCTCAACTGCCTTGAGTTTTGCAACTCCATCAGCTTAAAGCTGTCGGGCAACCTCTTCATCCAATCTCAGCCTTTCTTCGTTTGCGACTTCTCAGTTCTTTATCATCTCATATAGCTGTAAAGACATAATTTGCACCGATGAGAGAGTTTGAGAGGTTACCTCTTCAACATGTGCAAACTTAGAGTCGGTGGAGGAAGCTCGATCCTCCATGGATACCTTCCCTGGAGCCATTGATTCTCGAATTCCTCCATGATAGACTTCATGCGTTCTTCTGAAAATGGAACCACCGAGCCGACCGATTGATGTTGCATTAGAGGCAGAGAGTCGACGCGAAGAGATAGTTGAGTTATAGTTGGTTTATGAAAGTTGTCTTCTCTTGATTTACTTCGGTTAGAAGACTTACCCGATGTAGACTTGGCCAATTTATTGGTGGACAGAGTAGCAGCTACCCCATCTCTGTTATCTTCTGGAGATTTGATCGGAGGTTCCGGTTTACCGATTTAAGATGGAGCCCCTGCCTATTTAGAAGATTGGCCGACCTCGTAGAATGATTTCTCAGGTTGTTTTTATTTTTGGTGAGCATCTTCTTCTTCATCCGGAGTGGATTTATGCGGTTCATTTTCCATTACGGTCGTTTCTTCATACTTGGATATTTCAGCGATTAAGTTGTCCTTAATTGTTTTTAAAGTATCAAGCACGATCTTATCCACATCAGCTACTTCACCTTGAATAACATTCTCCTCTCCTTTATCAATAACCGAGGACAACACCCTCAACTTAGCATTTGCCTCTACTAGGTTCGTTCTTGTCATAGCAATCGGTATGGATGTGGTTTTAGCAAGATTGAGTACAGATTCTTCCAATGACACCAAGGTTGACCACTTACTTTCTTCAGGACAGTCTGGTAGCATATCTTTAAAATTGACCTCCAACCTTAGTTTTGCCCATGAATAATAGGAATCAGATATGACATATGCTCTCTCTTCAACCGTTTTGAGAACATTATCAATAATCTTTTCTTCTTCAGCCTCGTCCATGCGAGGATCCAATGTTTCAACAAAATCTTGAATGATTGTATCAGCCGTTTTTTAAGAGTAAGATTTTCGGTTGGCATGGTTGGAATGGTTTCCTCATTAATTAGACCGGTATGACCGCCTTCATGCACCGAAGGCTGCTCGACTATAATGTTTTCTTCTTCAATGCGTTCGATTGACTTATCGGCTTCATCGGTAGAACCTATCCGGTCAGTTTCAGCATTCTGACCGGTCTCAACAATCTTACTAGTCACATCGGTTTCAACTAACCGATTGACTTCCTTCACAACGTTGACAATAATTTCTGAAACTCTCGGTTGAGCCTCTAAAACCGTAGTCTAAACCGGTTTTGTAACAAAATCCCTAGGCACAAGAATAACAGTTGAGATAGGGATATTTACCTTAGGGATAGAAGTTTCCTTGGATCTGGATCGACTGGCCGCGCTGGCCGTGGACTCGGCACGAGTCTGGGGAATGACCGGTTTAGGAATAAACTCGGCTTGAGTTTGAGAATTGATAGGGGAGGCCGGACGATTTTCCGGTCCAAAAGGCATGGGAGCGGTTTCCGTTTCCTCACCGTCGGTTTCTTCATCAACCAATTTTGCAAGCACCTGTCATTTTCCCTTCTTGATTTTCTCTTTTATTTCTTTCACCGTTGTTTTCTTAGCCTTAGGTTCCTTAACCTACGTCTCTTTATCCTTACCGACTCTGACAATGCTCTTCCTAATATTGACCGAATTAAAGATTTTGCTATTAGGCAGAAGAATACCTAAACCGGTTGGTATGTTGAGATAAAGTAGAATCTTGTCGATCTATATAGCATAACCCAAACTCCGGTTGGTTTTGAGAGACACCATCTTGCATAGGATTTCAAAGACGATGCCGACCCAGTTAATCTGGTCACCTAGAAGAATGTCGGCCATCATCTTGAACTTCGACCGCGGGATACTATCGAAGTTACCTCCCCTTCCCTTGAGTAACTTTGATACGATATCGCACAGAAGACGATATTCAAACCGCATATCACTTTCTTACCGGTGAGATCCACCAGTTAACTAATGTTAGAGATCATCATCTTAATGTCTACGGTTGCCTCTTTTGATAGATCGGTCAAAAAATCGCGCCCCTCTGTCGGAAGAAGAAGAGCCTCGGTGAAGACCTTTTTCGATTGTTCAATCTTTTTTCCGCCCACCTCTGAATGAATAACTTTCTTCTTGATCTTGGTGTTCTCGAAGAAATCCAGAAGTGCAGTTTGGTAGACGATGAAAGGACTATAAAGAAAGAACTCCAGCCCCGATTCTTTGAAAGAATCCATAACCTTTTGAACATCTGTCGATCCATTGTTCTTGATCTCTTTAAAATCAACCTGAACAATGTGAACAAAAAGTGCGTTATCTCGTCCCTTGATGAATCTGAAAAAAAACTGAGAAGTATTGGTAGAGAGAGAATGCAAATCCAGAGAGGTTTGAAGAAAGATGTGAAGATGTGAATATAACAATGTACACAAGTCTTTATATATGATGCGTGTGACGGTTAAGTCATTGAACCGTCACAACATCGTACGATTGTCATGAAAGGGCGCCAAGTTTTCTCTCCAAAATTAATGGTGGTAGAGAAAAGGCGGTAAGTTTATGGCTGTAACTTTAGGCGATAACATTTGGCAGTAGTTTTAGGCGGTAAGTAACATCGGTGTAAAAAGTTTTGCAGCGGTATAAATTTGAACCGAATTTAGCAATATTCATTTTATAAAAAACCATCTAAATTAGAAACATTGATAATCATAGATCGGTTAGATTTGAAAATACAACAACCGGTATAGAAAGTTAGCCGATTTGTTCATGAAATATAAATACATAAAAATAATTTTAAAGCCTAGTCTCTACCCTCCTAATCTAATTTTCAACTGATTCCTTGGTGAGGATAATGGTTGGGGTCACTGGGGATCCCGGTCCGAGATTTTGATTGAGATCTCAAAGTAGTTGGTTAAGTTGAGTCGCGTAGCCGAACCTCCTTCGAGGAGAAAAAATCATCATCTTCAAGTTGTTGAAGATGATAGAAGCCTAATTAAGGGGTTATTGCAGACGGTTGAGATTATCATCTCATAGACCTTCCTGGTGTAGAACTGGTTAGGTATCTGACACAGGATGGATTTGTGGATGATGTCGTGAAGAATTTGGATGTGGGGAGCGAGGTTGGATTTGAGTTCGTGGTTGTTGACCGGACTCAAAGAGTTGGAGAAGAAGTATGAAAATTCCTCATTTGCATTGGTGAGAGGAGAGGGGAAATCCAAAAAACCTTCGGATGGTAGATCGAAGAACCGAGAGAAGGATTCTTTAATGATCTGGAAGAAGAAGTCTCCTAATTTATTTATCTTAATTATATTTTTTCTCTCGTATTTATATATATATATATTCAAAATCATTTACACAATTATGTAATTTCTCTTTCCTAATTTATTTATCTTAATTATTTTTTTCTCATAATATATATATATATATATATTTCTCTAAATTTCTTTTTTTTTAATTAATTTTTTTTCTTACCAATATAAGAATTTATAATTTTTATAAGTATTATTTTCATTATATCGTGTTAAAATAATAAATATTTATTATATATTTTAAAAATCTAAATACATTTATTTAAATAATTAATAATATAAAAAATTATATTTAACCTTAATCATACAAAATAATAGATTTTAAAAATAAAAAATAAATTTAATTATATTAACTTTTAATTAATATATATATATATAATAATTTTTAATTTAAAACAGTTAAATCTTTTCACAATCATCCCCATCATTAATTTTAATTTAAAATGTAAAGTGAAATCTCTTTACAATCATCCACATCATTATTATGTAATTTCTCTTTCACAATTTATTTATTCTAATTATTATTTCTCTCATAATTAACATATATATATATATGAAGAGTAAATTTGAGAGAGAGAATGATGTGCCATTTAATTGACAAAAAAAAATAACAAAATTTCTCGTTCTTTTCAGTGATGTAGTTACACATCATTCCGTCTCTCAAATTTCCTCCCTTATCACTCCTAATATATATATATATTTATATTTCATTTTATGTTAATATTTTTTAATATTTAATTTATTATGTGTTATTTATATATATATATATATATATATAATAAATCTTAATTTAAAATGGTGAAGATGTACCATCTTACTCTGTCCACAATCATCATAACATTATGTAATTTATCCTTTCTAAATTATTTATTATAATTATTTTTTCTCTTTCTTAATATATATATTTTTCTCTCCTTGTATATATATATATATTTTTTTTCTCTTAATTTATCCTTTTTAATTATTTTTTTTTTAATGTAAGAATTAATAATTTTTATAAATACAATTTTTATTATATTATATTAAAATAATAAATATCTATTATATATTTAAAAACTAATAAATAAATATATTTTAATAATTTATAATATAAAAAGTTATATTTTACTTTAGCCATACAAAATTAATAAATTTTAAGAATAAAAAATTATTTTAATTATATTAACTTCTAATATATATATATAATAACTCTTAATTTAAAATAGTGAAAGGGTATAACAAACTTTCTCTACGATCATCTCATTATGTAATTTATATTTTTAATTTATTTCTTTTAATTATTATTTCTCTCTCCTAATATATTTCTCTTTTTTAATAAGTTTTTTTCTCACACTAACAACATTAACATGCGAAAATTAATAAATTTTATAAATTTAATTTTAATTATATTATATTAAAATATTAAAAATTTATTATATATTTTAAAAATATAAGTACATATATTTAAAATATATAATAATATAAAAAATTATATTCAACCTTAATCATACAAAAATTATTAAATATTAAGAATAAAAAATAATTTTAATTATATTAACTTTTAATCTATATATATAATAACTCCCAAAATCATTAACATCATTATATAATTTATATTTCCTAATTTATTTATCATAATTATTTTTTTTTTCTTCTAATTTATATTTTTCTCTCCTTTTATATATATATATATATATATATATATATATATATATATATATATATATATATATATATATATATATATATATATATATATATATATATATATATATATATATATATATATATATATATATATATATATATATGAGTGATAGAGAGAATTTGGTGAGGGATTGATTTTTGGAAAATGTAAAAGTGAGAGGAAAGTGAAAAAAGAGAAAAATTATTTGATTTTTTCAGCGAATAATATTATGCTAAGTTATTCCCTTACCGAATTCTCTCACTAAATTCCATCCCTTAATCATTTCTCATATATATATATATATATATATATATATATATATATATATATATATATATATATATATATATATATATATATATATATATATATATATATATATATTTCTCTTAATTTATTCTTTTTAATTAATTTTTTTCTAATAAGAATGTAAGAATTAATATTTTATAAATACAAATTTATTAATTTTTATATATTAAAATAATAAATATTTATTTTATATTTAAATAATATAAATATATATATTTAAATAATTAATAATATAAAGGTTATATTTAACTTTAACCATACAAAAATTAATTAATTTTAAGAATAAAAAATTATTTTAATTAATTAATTATTAATTTATTGATTAACATTAACATGCAAAAAATTAATAAATTTTATAAATATAATTTTAATTATATTATATTAAAATATTAAAGATTTATTATATATTTTAAAAATATAAGTACATATATTTAAAATATATAATAATATAAAAAATTATATTCAACCTTAATCATACAAAAATTAATAAATATTAAGAATAAAAAATGATTTGAATTATATTAACTTTTAATCTATATATATAATAACTCCCACAATCTTTAACATCATTATATAATTTCTATTTCCTAATTTATTTATCATAATTAATTTTTTTTCTCTTCTAATTTATATTTTTCTCTCCTTTTATATATATTTATATATTTATATATATATTTCTCTTAATTTATTATTTTTAATTATTTTTTTTTTCTAATATCAATGTAAGACTTAATATTTTTTATAAATACAATTTTCTTAATTTTCATATATTAAAATAATAAATATTTATTTTATATTTAAATAATATATATATATATTTAAATAATTAATAATATAATAGTTATATTTAACTTTAACCATACAAAAATTAATAAATTTTTAGAATAAAAAATTATTTTAATTAATTAATTATTAGTTTATTGATTAAATAAGGATTACTTTTATATTTAAAAATATGTTATTTTATTTTTTAAAAAAAATATTTAACTTAACTAATTATAATAGCTTAAAGGTTAAGACATTAATTACTAATTTTAAATATCCTAAATTGAAATACATTATAGTTACGAATATTTGGTTAACATTCTAAATTTTAAAAAAAAAATGTTAAAAATCAGTTTTTACTTATGTCATATTTATCTTTATATTTTATAGTTATAATAGTGACTATTTCAAAATAATAATTTAAAAATGATAGGGTGTAATCTAATATATAAATTTTGTTAAATATACTTTTTATACAATTTTATAATTTTGTTCAACATTTACCTAAAAAAAAGTAATATCTATTTTATAATAATTAATTTTATATTACAATAAAAATAAAATCATTTCTCTTTAACTTTAATAAATTTTAAAAAATAGAAATGAATACAAAATGTCACTTTCCATCAATAATATTATTTATTTAAAAATAAAATTAATTTAAATAATTCAAAACTTTAAATGAAAATTAAAATTTCCTTATATTCAGATTATTTAATCAGATTTAAATAATATTACAATAATATAAATAATACAAAATGTCACTTTCCATCAATAATATTATTTATTTAAAAATAAAATTAATTTAAATAATTCAAAACTTTAAATGAAAATTAAAATTTCCCTATATTCAGATAATTTAATCAGATTTAAATAATATTACAATAATATAAATAATATTACAGTAATATAAAATTATTATCATTCTCAATTAAGTCTCAAATATGTGTATTTAAACTAATATATTAAACCGCTTGGTATTCGTTTAATAGTTTAATACGATTTAAGTATTCTATTAAATATTTTCATTGGATTTATTATAATAATTAATTTTATATTATAATACAAATAAAATCATTTCCCTTTAAATTTATTAAATTTTAAAAAATAGAAATGAATACAAAATGTCACTTTCCATTAATAATATTATTTATTTAAAAATAGAATTAATTTAAATAATTCAAAATTTTAAATGAAAATTAAAATTTCCCTATATTCAGATAATTTAATTAGATTTAAATAATATTACAGTAATATAAATTTTTTATCAATCTCAATGAAGTCTGAAATTGAAATATGTGTATTTAAACTAATATATTAAACTTCTTGGTATTCGTTTAATACGATTTAAGTATTCTATTAAATATTTTCATTGGGTTTATTATAATAATTAATTTTATATTATAATACAAATAAAATCATTTCCCTTTAAATTTAATAAATTTTAAAAAATATAAATGAATACAAAATGTCACTTTCCATTAATAGTATTATTTATTTAAAAATAAAATAAAATTAAATAATTCAAAACTTTAAATGAAAATTAATATTTCCCTTATATTCAGATAATTTAATTAGATTTAAATAATATAAATAATATTACATTGATATAAAATTATTATCAATCTCAATGAAGTCTCAAATATGTGTATTTAAACTAATATATTAAACTCCTTGGTATTCAATACGTTTAATACGATTTAAGTATTCTATTAAATATTTTCATTGGGTTTATTATAATAATTAATTTTATATTATAATACAAATAAAATCATTTCCCTTTAACTTTAATAAATTTTAAAAAATAGAAATGAATACAAAATGTCACTTTCCATTAATAATATTATTTATTTAAAAATAGAATTAATTTAAATAATTCAAAACTTTAAATGAAAATTAAAATTTCCCTATATTCAGATAATTTATTTAGATTTAAATAATATTACAGCAATATAAAATTATTATCAATCTCAATGAAGTCTCAAATGTGTATTTAAACTAATATATTAAACTCCTTGGTATTCAATTACCTTGGTATTCAATAAGTTTAATACGATTTAAGTATTCTATTAAATATTTCCATTGAGTTTATTATAATAATTAATTTTATATTATAATACAAATAAAATTATTCCTCTTTGACTTTAATAAATTATATTGAGTTAATATTTTAAATTTAAAAAAAAAATATGTTAAAGATTATTTTTTATTTATGTCATATTTATCTATTTTATAGTTATAATAGTGATGATAACAAAATAATAATTTAAAAAAGATAGAGTGTAATCTAATTTATAATTGTGAATTGGTGGTCATGATTATAAGTATTGCTAGTTTTTTTTAATTTAAAAAAAAAGATTTATGAGTTTTGAAATCTATTAACATCTCGTTTGAATTACTAAAAATAATATTTTTATAAAATCAAAAGTTTGAAATCATTTAATACAATCAACTTAAAGGAAATCTTGTATTCTATTAAATTAATTACAAGGTCATTAATGGAAAAGAGTCACACAACTTAAATGGCTATTTACATTTACAGAAAGACATGTTTACTTTTCCCTGATCAACAGTATTAAGCTACCCCTACGGTTATAGGTAATGATACCATCATATTCAGGATCACTAATAGTCCTGATAAATGACGATACTTCCCTCCATGATCTTTGCAGTTTGGCGTGATCTTGGTCAGGGTCTTCTGAAAAAAAAAACGTGAACATATTAAACCATAAGAAAAATCAAATATCTGAAACCATAATAGTTAATCTTTTATAATTCATTGACTAAACATTAATTAAGGAGGATACACAATAATGATATATCTTTTATCCTTTGATTTAGTCTTGAATATGCAATTAATATGTTGAAATAACTTATGAATATCCCACATCCTAAATCGAGCACTAAGACCATGATATATCTAATAGTATCAATGTGAAACCTCATCACTCAAATATTAATATTGAGAATCTAGCAAACATCACAAATAGCTTCTATTTCAGACTTCTTCACTAATTAATGAGTACATCTAGAGAGAAAAGACGAAGAAACACTTAGAAGAATACAATCAAAGATGTGGGCGATTGTCGCTATTTATACTCAAAATTAGGGTTTTCTTTATCAAACTCACGCGCTAAACCTAATTCGGCCCAACCCCAGGCGCATGGGCCTTTTTGGCCCAACCTTTGGGTGCCTCGTTCCCTTAAGTGTTTTACGATTACATTTTTTTAAACCATATATTAAATTTTTTACGTTCATAAATCTCAATTAATTCAAATCGGGAGAAGTTTCTTATCACCACTCTAAAAGATGTAACGACAATAAGAGATGCATGTTTAAAATGTGAAAGCTATATTTTATGCGTACATTTAAATCGAGTCTATTGATTAATAAGGTTATTCTCTAAATTCTTTAAATAAAAACAAGAGTAAAGAATAGAGTATGAAATTATGTAATACATCCTCTAGTTGATTACCTTCACTTATATTAAAATAATTAAAGACATTGATCTAACCTAAAACCTAAACTTTTAAGACAAAAATTTCCAAAAATTATTTATGGTTTTACTTTTCTCCAACAATTGACTAGGAAGATCTCTATTTAATAAATAAAAACTACTATAACTACTTTTTAAAACTAAAAATATAAAGTTACAAAAGATGTCTTAACATTATCGATCAGGACTTATAAATATTTCAACAGAAACTATATTTTATTTCATGTTTTAAGCCACACTAAATTCTTAGATGCAAATTTTGCACCTTTGAAATTAATGTTTTTGTATTAAAAATGATTCATATAATTCTTTTTATTGTTCTTTTTTTTTCACCGTCATATATTCAATATTTGACCTTAAATTATTTTTTATATATGGAAAAATTATTTTTAATGGTGAGTTATTAGTTTTAAGATTTATAATATTTTGCTTTAAAATTTGATTATAAACTAGACCTAACTTATTAGTGCGAAATTTTTCACAAAGAAAAATAATAGATATTCTTCATGTTAATTGTTTTATTAAAAAAATATTCAATCACTAAGAACAATATTATTCTTTTTTCACAAAAAGAAATCAAGAGATCTTCTTGTTGATATTCTTATGTGAATTTTTCTATAAAATTATTATATTACATTTAAAAATACTAATTATCCAACTACATGTCTAACTTTTTTTTCAATCAATTTGACTATTATAATATATATATATATATTTGACTAATTTAATTTTTTCTAAATTTTTGTTTAAAGTCTATAAAAAGATAAATTATCTTAATATTATTAGTTCAGAATTAAATGTGATTTATTAGGACAGTGGTAATCAAAGTTTTGTTTGACCTATAAAAAAGGAATTGATGTTACATTGTAGTTACTCAATACATATTTCGAAGAACAATCATTCGGATAATAAGAAGCAGTTGAGGGGCTACACCAGTTTGTTTTATCCGGTGAGGGAGGGGGAAAAGGCCAACGACGAGGAAGTTCACGTTTTTAATGTGCTCAGATAGTTCATGGATGAGAGTAGTATTGTGTTTCTCTCATATTAAATTTCTAACCAGATATTGGCATAATGTTTACACATTTGTAAATATAAAGATTAAGTTAAGTGACATAACAAAATAAATTTAGTTATGGTGTTGAGGTGTAAAAATGTAAATGAATGACATTATATTATATTAAAATGGTATGTGTATATAATAATGTTTAATTACAAGTCATCAGGTCCTATAAGCATCGTTTTACATAAATGAATGAGTAACAAACCTTAAAACATTGTTGGTTAAAATGTTGTATTTATAATAAATAGTTGTAAGTTTTGTGGATGGATAAATCTTTTTATTCTTATTTTTTTAATTTAAGATTTTAAATTTTGTGAATTGATTAACTCGCATATCAACAATTATGATGTTGTGGAGAGAAAATATATATGAATAACATTATGTTATATTAAAATGTTATTTATATATAATAATGTTTAACTAAAAGTCACCCGGTACTAGAAGCATAATGCACGACTCGTTATATATAAATAAATGAGTGAGATGGTTAATACGCGTTGATCTGTCCACAAAATTTAAATAGTTAAATTAAATAATAAGATTGAGATGTTTTATTGGTCAACTGAATTTATAACTACTAATTATAAATACAAAATTTAACAAATTAAGATTATAGAGTTTATATCTTAAATTTAAGTTTTAATATTGTGGATGAACTTTCAATATTATATTTACATAAGTTTTAATTTTTTTATAGATTTTTTAAGGTTTTCTTTTTTTTTAATATATAGAATGGAAGGAGAGCTCATGGATGAGAGGAGTATTGAGTTTTTTCTCCTCCTAAATTTCAAGCAATAAAATGACGAAATGTATCTTTACATCGTTTTTAAATATACAAGATTAAGTTGACATCATAATATAAATTTAGTTATAATGTTGTGGTGAGAGAATATAAATTAATTAAGTTATGTTATATTAAAATGATATTTATATAATAATGGAGTTTTAGAATGACAATGCTTATATAAATAAAGGTGTGAGATTGTTAGGTTGATCTGTCCACGAGATTTGAATGGTTAAATTAAAAAATTAATATTATGAGGGTTTAATCGTCCATAAAACTTACATATATATATATATATATATAATGATACTTAATTTTAAAGTGTTTAAATTATCGGATCGAGAGTTGTGCTTAATTTCGATATATATGTAAGAGTAAATAGATACTTGGGTTGGATTGTGGGTTGATCCATTCATAAACTTAAAACGATTAAAAAGAAAATTAAAAATGTTATAGGTATGTTTCGAATTTATAACCTAACAAAACAAGGAAAATTCTTTAACTAATTAGGCTAATAAGACTTTATATTTTAAATTCAACACCAAATTTGATTAACACAAATATTTTAAAATATATTTTTAAATTTTAACTAACTAACTAACTATAATATATATATATATTATATCCGGATTACCGGGTCGAGAGTTGTGGTTAATTAGAATATATATGTGAGAGTAATTGAATACTTCGGTTGACTTGTGGGTTGACCCCGCCCATAAACTTAAAACCTTTAAAAATAAAATTAAAAATGTTATAGATATGTTTCAAACGTGGAATCTAACAAAACAAAAATACAACTTTTAACCAACTAAGCTAATAAGACTTTATATTTTAAATTTAACATCAAATTCGATGAATGCTGGACATTATTAACAATATAAGTTCAACTTTTTAACTAACTAATATATATGTTAGATAAAATTGACCGGTCAAATAAAGAACTTAACTTAAATAAACTTATTGTCCAGGAACGGTAAAGAACTACAACCGGTCAGAATATCAAACCGGCCAAAAGAAGCAAATGAACAAACCTAAAGTTATCAGGTTGAATATCTAACCGGCCAGAAGAAGCAAATGAACAAACCTGAAGTTATCAGGTTGAATATCAAACCGACCAGAAGAAGCAAATGAACAAACCTGAAGTTATCAGGTTGAATATCAAACCGGCCAGAAGAAGCAATTGAACAAACCTGAAGTTATCAGGTTGAATATAAAAATGGCCAGAAGAAGCAAATGAACAAACCTGAAGTTATCAGGTTGAATATCAAACTGGCCAAAAGAAGCAAATGAACAAACTTGAAGTTATCAGGTTGAATATCAAACCGGCCAGAAGAAGCAAATGAACAAACCTGAAGTTATCAGGTTGAATATCAAACCAGTAGACTTAATGAACCGAAATGAAGAGAATACTACTTAGAGAAAGAAGTCAAGAATATCAAACAGATACTTTGTGTATTTACAGAAGATAACATCAAAGGATCAGACTGTGACATTGCAATATCCATACAAGTCTGATGATACTCTGCAGGCTGTAGAAGATTGCCTGAAGAGATCTTTCCACTCTGAGATAAGTCAGAGGCGCAACCTTCAAGGTGCAGGCAACTGTCCAACCGACAGTTGCTATATTAAGTAAAAGACAAACCTAGCCGGTTTGACCTATGCCTTGGAAACCAGAACCGCATTTAATGCAAGGCTGAACCTCTGCTCAACCAATTAGACTCAAGGATGACCCTGAAGGTATCCGTTGAAGAAATGTGACCGTTGGCACATTTCATCTATAAAAGGAGCTGAAGAGGCAAAGTATACGAGATACGAAAAACAAAGATACAAGACAAGATAAATTAAGTGTGTTTATCTCTCTACAAGATTGAGAGCTTAAGTGTGATTACAATTTCTGTGAGAATTGTAAGAGTGGTATCGAGCAGTAAATAAATCTCGATCGTGTATTTGTGTTTGTGTATTCCTTAGTGAATATCCTTCTCGCTGTTTCGAGAAGAAGGATGACGTAGGAGTTTTATCTCCGAACATCCATAGAAACCTGTCTTGTGTTCTTTTTTTTATGTCAGGTCTATTTTCCAACCGACTCAATATCCTAACCGAATCATACTAACCGACTTACATCGTTCTAACCGATTCACTAAACCTTAAACCGACCTCCTAATTTCCAAACCGATATTCTCCAGATTCAATCTTTATTCATCCTGTGTGTGTGTTGCTTCAACCTGAAACAAACCACTTCCGCACTTGAACTCGGTTCAAGGGTTTGTGACAGTTTGTGTAGTATTGAAACCTGGTGTTAATTTCTAACCGGATTAACGCCAACCGTTTAGTGAAAGTACTAACCGGCCAGACCCCGGTCCGCCAGCCCCGATCTAGATCTTAATAATATATATATATATATATAATTCTAAATTTCAATGTGTCCGGATTACATGGTCGAGAACTGTGGTTAATTTGGATATATATATATTTGAGAGTAAATAGATACTTGTGTTGAATTGTGGGTTGACCAGCGCATCAACTTAAAACAGTTAAAAATAAAATCAAAAATGTTATACGTGTGTTTCGAATTACAATATAACAAAACAAACAAGTACAACTCTTTAACAAACTAAGCAATTTATATTTTAAATTCAACATCAAATTTAATTAACGCAAGACATTCTTAATCATATAAAAACCTTTTAATTATTATATATATATATATATATATATATATATATATATATATATATATATATATATATATATATATAAATAAATAAATAAATAAAGGGAATAAAATTTAGAATAAAATTATTTTATTTTTTATTTTAATATATTATATTAAAAAATTTAAACATTAAATATATATTAGTATACTTATCTTTATTAATTTATTTTGTTTATATATTCTATAATTGTGTTTATATAATTTTTAATAATTTTATTTATTTTTTATAATGTATTTTCAGACCATATAATATAATATAATATAATATAATATAATATAATATAATATAATATAATATAATATAATATAATGACCCTTAATATAAAAAATATATACGGTGAGATTTACGCGTTTAAAACATTTCTATACATTTTATATATTTTATATGAGTTTCTCTCCTCTATTATAATAACATATTCATAACTATTAATTTATTTTTTATATCATAATTATTAACTTATATTTTTTTATTTAATATTTTCGTATAAAAATATTCTTTTTTTTTTTATTCATTTTATATAAATAATTTTTATTTTCACACAAATTATATAAAATCTATATTATATTATTAATTATTTTATATTTATATATTAAATATCTATTAATTTTATGTATAAATAATAATAATAATTCTCAAATTCTGTCCTCTAATAATTTCTAATTTATTTCACTTTCCATATTTATTAATTTCTCTTTCCTAATTAATATTTTTATTATTTTATCTCTCATATATATATATTCTTTTTTTTCATTAAATTTATATAAACTTATTAATATTGTTTATATTTATATATTTAATATATATTTATTTTTATATATAATTATTTATCTTCATTAATTTTATATAAATAATTTTTATTTTCACACAATATAAATATATATTATATTATTAATAATTTTAAATTTATATAATAAATATTTATTAATTTATGTACAAATATTTATAATATACATAATAATTCTCAAAATATGTTTTCTAATAATTACTAATTTATTCCCCTTTCATAATTATTAATTTCCCTTAACTAATTAATATTTTTATTATTTTATCTTTCGTATATATATATATTTTTTTCTTCAATAATTTTATATAAATTCATTAATATTTTTTTATATTTATTATTTAATATTTATTTATTTTGATATATAAATATTTATAATATACATAATAATAATATTATTATATTTTATAATGTTTAATATTATTTATTAAACTAACAATAAAATTACAAATTTCTCTTTATTAAATAGTTTTATATATTTATTTTTTTATCTCATTTTAAAATATATATATATATATATATATGATTTTTCTTAATTAATTTTTATTTTTTTTTCTCTCTAATTGGGAAATTTGAGGAAATGACCCTAATATTAGGCCTAAATGCGTATGGTGTGGGGCATAATTTAAATAGCGCTGGTGACCCTCTTTTTTTTTTCTAACGAAAATGTCTCTGTTGCGTCACGCATCCTCCAGTTGCGTGACGCACCCGAGTGTATTGTAAAAAGTTCACAATGCCCTTGCTATATAATTAGAAAACTTCTAGATCTTCCCATTTCTTTTCATTTCTTTCTTCCTTGTTCTCTCTCTTCACTTCCCCTTCTCCTCCTTCTCTCTACAAATGTGACAATCCCCGACGAAGACGTCGGAATCCCAACTAAACAACCATGTTCGCTGCTACTGGTATACTTTCTCCTTCCTTTATTTCTTTCTTTGAACACATTGTTTGTTAGAGTTTAGGGATTAATGATTGATTAGGTAAATACCACTGTTGCAGCGGAATCCGGGTGCGTCACGGAGGGTCTCTTAAATCTTTCAGTAGAAGGAGAATGATTGAATTACTACTAGTATTACTGTTTCATTAGTCTATTTCATCATAATACACCCATTTAGAAAATAAAAAAGGAATATACTTTTGTTTGTTTGTTTTAGCCTTGCAAGGGGTTATTACTTTTTGGACCTCCTGAAACTGGGAAAACCCTTATTGCTAAGACACTTGCAACTGAAGCAGGCACAAATTTTATCAACATAACTGCCTCAACTTTATTATCAGAGGTAACTAACTGTTGAATTTAATTTTTATTTTGTTTCTATGGATTTCCCATTATAGGAAGAAAACAACTACTGAACACTTGTGTTTACGAATGATGTTTGCAATGGTTTGGTGAAAGTGTCAAGATACTCAAAATTCTCTTAGCTAAAACAGTCCATGGAGGAAGCCAGAAGACAACATGGATAAAATTCTCTTGGCTTGTGTTTACGAATGATGAGGCATCCAACATGAACAAACTTCGAAATGTAATGAAAAGTACGGTCAAGGCGAAAGCAGGAAGATATCATCTTTTGGCTTTGCTAATCAATCTGAATTACTAGCTTCTTCTTGATAGATAGCAAAATATAACACTCTTTTTTATTTATTAGTCTTTCTTTTAGTTGAATTAATTTTCTTTTGCAAGTAAAGATTGTTTAATTTTTTAACTATAGGTTAATATATAACTCAAAAACTTTTTATTAATAATAATCAGCATTTGAAGAAACAAGAACATTGCTTGAATTAATTTGGCATACTAATCTCCAATAAAACTCCAATCACTCTTTCCATAATTCATCTACAAGCCAAAGCCAAAATTACCTGGATAAAATGAAAAGCCTTTTAGGGCTCATACATACATTCTTACATACATAATACATAACAACAGTGTCTAGGGAAGGTTTTCAGGAACTTCCCAGTTATCATCATCTCTTGTATCTTTCTGGGCTTTCGGGTTGGTACCGTTGCTACCTTCTTGTCTTTCCTGTGCTTCTGGACCCCTAAACATCATTCGTTTGTACAATTATTAAGTAAGAAACATCATTCATTTAAATTACCATTTACATTTCAATCATTAAAATATCCTCCAATAGATAGATGTGTGCACCAACATCAATCCGATATGAAAAAGAGATAAGGGTTTCAAAAGGGACAAATCACAAAATGAAATCCATTAGAAGTAGTAGTGTTCTAAAAAACTCTAATAAAGACTTTTTATTTCAAAATAGAATTCTATATCTTAATGAGGAACCAACTAACTATGTATGGATATTTTCCCATCCAATTCAGAGTAATTAATTAATCATATGAAAAAAGGAAGTTTATAGAAGCTGAGAATGACTAAGTTAAGGATTTCTATCTCTAGTTTGAAAAAAGAAGCTATCATATATAGTGTAGTTTCAGTTAGTTAGTTAGGATGAAAGAGAAAAGAGGCGAACAAAAACCACCAACCACCTTCGGCGATTGCGCTTGGCGGCGTCGCGGGTCGGGTCCTGCGTTTAACTTCATCCTGCTTATTCTCAAAGAACCTTCTGCGTTTGCATTCCTGGATGATGTCGGCCCTCATGACCTCCCTCCTAAATCTATTTACACTGCAGACCTCTAATTGAGAAGGAAAAAAATACTATTTCAGGATAGGCGGCTAGGAAACTCACGTACGCGGGAAGGATCGAGCTAGTCAAGAGCGTGGTAATGGTACTTGTAGGATATTAGTTGTAACAGATCGTACTTCCAAAAAAAGTAAAGAAAAAACATGATACACTCATGAGAAATTTTATATGGGGTAGCAATGGCGAAGGCGGAAAAAATGTTAAATGGACTACCTTGTGTAAACCAAAAGAGGAAGGATGAATTGGGCTTAAAAACTGTGTGGAATGGAACAAGGCGCTAAGGTATAAATATCTTTGGGTCATCGAACACAAGAAAGAATCACTATGGTTCAAATGTGTGCACACTAGATTTATGAATCACTAAAGAATCATATGGACCAATAAGAAAAACAAAACATGGGTTGGACGTTAAAAGAAAATTTTTAAGCTCAGAAACAATATATCTCCAATTTTCAACATTCAATTTGGAAACGGGAGAAATACGTTGTTTTGGCATGACCCGTGGTTCGAAAATAAACCATTAATCCTTAATAAAGAATTTAGAAATGTTCGAATAAGAAGAGACTGCTCAGTTGCAAAAATCAGATACATAAAAGACGGTCAGTGGAACTCAATGATTAGAAGAATTATGGAAGGACCACGAATTTTGGAACTCATCAGCAACATACAATTCAATGAAAGACTTGACATTCATTCATGGGACACTAAAGATAATGAGAAGCTCATATCCATCAATGCATGGAATATTATTAGAGAAAAGGAACAGATTGCGGAATGGTCCCCCTAGTCTGGTCAACAAAGGTAATCTCGAGACACCAATTCATCATATATATGGCATTTAGAGATATGTTGAACACAAGAGATCGAGTCAAGAAATACACGGAAATCTAAGACGAAAGTTGTCTATTGTGCGAAAGAAACGAAGAAACAATGAATCATCTATTTAGTTGTTGTCCTTTCGCATCGGAGTTGTGGAAGAAGTTCGCTAGAAATATGGGAATAGTTAGCCTGCCTAAGGAATGGGATGAGATAAAAAGGAGGCTATTATCAGAGAAAATGGAAAGAGTTTTAGGTCAAGTGTTTTCAAAAGTGGCTTCGGTTTAATCATCTACCACATCTAGAGAGAAAGAAATGCAAGGGTACACTCGAGTATTAGAATAAGTGAAGAATAACACATGGGAAGACATTGTTTTTGATAGCAGCACAAACCTTCAAACTCTAAGACGGATTCCTACAACCGAGCTAAACTGGACACTTGATCGGAATTGGAAGATCAATTTTACAGAAATCACGAGAAAGGAAAACTTTTAGTTAGATAAACATTTTTGATTTATTTGTTAAACATGTAGTTCATTAGACTGATACGAATTAAAATTTTTTTAAACTTGTTTAGGAAAATACAAAAACTCATTTGTTTTTTTTTTCCTTTTTGGGAATTATTAATAAAATGACGTTAAGTCATTTTTCTTAAAAAAAAACATTATTCAATTAAATTGGAAATAGTCTCGGACACAAGTAGTTTCAAACTAAATTGTATTTCAATTAATTCTCGTTGAGTATGTCAATTACACCATGAATTGTTACTTACAAATAACTGTAATTGATCATAATAGCTTAAAGCTTCATTCTACGAGCTTAGAATCGAGTTTAGGAAATTTGAAAGACTTTTGATAATTGTTTGGCGAAGTGACGATCAACTTTAGAAGTGGATTTTCTTTTACTAAAAAAAATATATTAACGTTAAGCATTTCTTTTATTTATCTTATTTATTTAGCTTTTATTTATATATACTAATTTTGTTTATTTTAAAAATAATCCGTAATTTATTTAATTTAGGATTCTGTTGATACAACCCCATTTTAAAACTAATTCTTTATTTTAATATCGTACAATGAGCCCTTGTATGGATTTTAGAAATTAATTCACCTACTTAAGATTATTTTTTAAAATTATAAGTTGGGGTGTCGAAAATTAGTGTATATATAATGTCCCTTTTCGACAAAGTTTGGATGAAAACGTTCAGTTTTTTTAAAATGTATATCCAAGCTTGAAAAATAGACATTTTTTTTATTCCCCAATTTATAATTTCTTTCGGACATTATTTTTATTTATTTATGGGTAGAATTTCATAACTAACTAGCCACACGGGAGACCCTTGTGTTTATCTCCTTGTGACATCCTAATGGCTTAGGCTTGAGATTGTGTTTTGAATTCTCAACTTCTATCCACCTTTTATGGGAATTGTCTTGACTTGACTTGCTCGACATGTATCATTTCTTACTTGGAATTTTTCAACGTATAGTAGGAATAGGTTAAACGTGTGTGGCTCCAAGGTAATATTTACTTTATTTTGGAACACATTTAATGTTCTAATTTTTTCACTACATTGAATCTTTTCAATGCAATGTTTTTCACTACATTGAATCTTTTCAATGCAATGTCGGTTTCACGTATGTGGTGCAAGGTTAGGTTTGACTCTCCTTGGAATGTAGTTAATGTTTCAACCTTTTTTAACTACACTAAATCTTCTTCAGTGTAATGTTAGTTCTACATATATGGTTCAAAGGTTAGTTTTAACTTACTATGGAACATATTGAGTGTTTCACCCTTTTTTTCACTACACTGACTTTCCTCAGTGGAATGATGGTTCCATGTGTGTGTTTCAATGTGAGTTTTTACTAGCTTTGGAATGCATTTAACGTCTCACCATTTTTTATTACATTGACTTTTCTTAGTGCAATGTCAGTTCAACGTGTGTGGTCCAAGGTGATATTTGACTTGCCTTGGAACACATTTAATGTTTCACCATTTTCCCCACCACATTGACTTCCTCAATGTAATGTTGGTTCCACGTGTGTAGTCAAGATTGGGTTTTGAGTCATCTTGGAACATATTTAAAATTTAATTTTTTCCCACTATACTAACTTTCCTTAGTGCAATGTTGGTTCCATGTATCTGGTCAAAAGTGAGTTTTGACTCACTATGGGACACATTCAACGTTTCACCTTTTTTTCCACTACATGACTTTTTTTTAGTGCAATATCAGTTTTATGTGTGTGGTTCCAATGTGAATTTTGGCTGGACTTGGAACACATTTAACATCTCACCATTTTCCCACTATATTGACTTCCCTTAGTGCAATGTCAGTTTTACTTGTGTGGTCCAAGGTGAATTTTGACTCACCCTAGAATGCATTAATTGTTTTACCCTTTTTCTTTCCACTACATTGACTTTCCTCAGTGCAATATCAGTTCCACATGTGTGGTTCAAGGTGAGTTTTGACTCGTCCTAGAGTGTATTTAACGTTTCAATATTTTGTTGTGTTGGATTATGTCAATACATACTGTATTTTGATGTGTGTAGTTCGATAACCAAAAAAAACAATCTCGGTTTACGTGTCTGAAATTTTATTTTAAAATAAAACATTATTTTTAAAAGATTTTCATTAATTCCTGACTATTTTTTAAATTAATTAAAAATAATATCGGAGTTCAATTTTAAATAATCAGGGGATTTAAAATAATCAAATTATAATTTCATTTCTTTAGAAATCCCTTAGTTTAAATTAATTAAACATAATAAATTTAAAAGATTATTTATTTTAAAATAGAGTTGTCATTAAATTTTGAAAATCAATAAAAGTTGGCATACGTATATAAACGTATCAACTAGAGTTTTCTTTTAGTTTATAGTTTAGTGATACTCAGAAAAGGGATTTCGTGCTTTATCCTCCGTACCCGTTTCAAAAATGGTCTCTACTTATAAAGTTGTATAACGTATGGTTTTAACAGATTATTCTTATGGTCTTAGTCATGCTTATATGTTTTAGCGTTATTTAATATATTGAAACAATAATATTTAAATGCTAGTATTTGTTACTGATGATCGCTTAATGAGAAAATACCTAAAGAATATCAGTCATTTTTAAAGACATTAGATTTTATAAATAAACATCAAACGAGCCCTTATGGAAATATTTTTGTGGAAATATTTCAATTTTTTGGGATATTTAGAAAATGATTTATAGTCCCAAAATTACAAAAATAATTTTAGATTTTGAAAAATGGAACCAAATAGGCATTAGGATCGGAGTACTAAGCCTTGGGTTCGTTTTTATCAATCGAGGTCAATAGACCCTCAGTTTTGGTCGAGTAGCCGATCGATCGAGGCTTGAGATCTTCTTTTTGAGTGTTGAAGTCCCTCGATCTGGGTGCTAAGGACTCTCGGTCATTGGCTGCTCTTACCAGTCTAGGTATATAAAGATATCGGTCTTAGGCTAGCTCTAGGTTAAGTCCCTTTGTCCTGGACTCGGGAGCTCTCAGTCCTAAGTGTTGGGTTAAATTATTTTGACTAAGGGTCATAGTATTCCGACTAATGGAATTTTGATGATGAGTTTGTCTAAAACATAAACTAAGATGTCTAATTATTTTTGGTGCAGGTGTATCAAAAACATGCTAAATTAGACTAAGTCTGAATGAGATTCATTAGACTTATTGGCTATTAGACGCATTAAGTTAGACGTGCAGTCTAACAGATACGCAGTTAGACGTGCAGTTTAACAAATGCGTAGTTAGACGTGCAAGTCTAACAAGCGTAATTAGACGTGCAGTCTAAAAGGCGTAGTTAGACGTGCAGTCTAACAGGCGTAGTTAGACATGCAGTCTAACATGCGTAGTTAGACGTGCAGTCTAACAGGCGTAGTTAGACGTGTAGTCTAACAAATGCGTAGTTAGACGTGCAGTCTAACAGATACGTAGTTAGACGTGCAATCTAACATGCGTAGTTAGACGTGTAGTCTAACGGATACGTAGTTAGACGTGCAGTCTAACAAATGAAAGTTAGACGTGTAGTCTAACTCTTTCAGACTAGTCTGAAGGGACTCGTAATTAGACGTGCAGTCTAACAGGCGTAGTTAGACATGCAATCTAATAGACGCGTAGTTAGACGTGTAGTCTAACAGGCGTAGTTAGACGTACAGTCTAACAGATACATAGTTAGACGTGTAGTCTAATAGACATAGTTAGACGTGCAGTCTAACGGATACGTAGTTAGACGTGCAGTCTAACATATGCGTAGTTAGACGTGCAAGTCTAACAGGCGTAGTTAGACGTGTAATTTAACAGATACGCAATTAGACGTGTATTCTAAAAAATGAAAGTTAGATGTGCAGTATAACTCCTTCAGATTAGTCTGAAGGGACTCGTAGTTAGACGTGCAGTTTAACAGATGAAAGTTAGACGTGTAGTCTAACTCCTTTAGATTAGTTTGAAGGGATTCGTAATTAGACGTGTTGTCTAATTCCATTAGACCAGGTGGTCTAATGGATCATGCTATTAGATGGGGACGTCTAACTTCATTAGACTTGTCAGTCTAATTTGAGCACGTCTAATACCATGCTTGAGTAGTTGCTTGAACCTAGCATCCGTCTACCCACGATCAACTAACTATACGCTATTCCTGCTCCAATAAACCGTGCAGATCAGTACGACTGCCAGTAGCAACCAATGAACTAAAGACACGTAAGCAAATATTCTTCCCACTACTTGTTTCTTGCAGGAAAATCCTAGAAGAATATTCGGAGCACTACCAGATTGGTACGGCCAAGATCATGGTGCTCAGTGTCTACTATACTTGTGTACTATGGAGGCTTTCCAATGGGTATTCGCCACGTGTCATCATAGAAAATTCAACCATTAGTACATTCTCTCTATTTAAAAATCCTTAAGGACAACAGATGAACACACATAATCGATCGATCAGAATACGCGTGAACATACAAGTTGATACACGAACGAACGAATTGCTTTCTTGCTTTACTGTGTGTACATTAAGAGAGAGAGAATCAAAGTATTGTTTAGCTGAGTGATATTCTTCAATATATTGTAAGTTGAACAAAGTCTTTTCTGTTCAATAGTGAACTAGCCGTGCAACTGTATTTGATTCTAAGAAAAGTATAGTGAATCCTTTCGGTGGTTGGAAGAATGAGTGACGTAGGGGAGTTTTACTCCGAACATCCATAAACAACTCTTTGTATCATTTACATTCTTTCATCTTCTCCTTCTTTGGTTCTTAGCTTCAAACCTGAGCAAAAGTTTCCGCACTTGAATCGTTCAAGAGTTTGCAAGGGTTTGTGAAGAATAGAAAGTGATTTAAATCTCTAACAGGATTTTTATCAAACCGTTTTTGTACGAAGAGCTCTGTTTCAATTCTCAAGCTTTCACCAAGAATGTCAACCATAACCAAAGATGTCAGTGCTACCGCAATTCCCACATTCTCAAGAGAAAACTATATTGTGTGGAAGAAGAGAGTTCGTGCTTATCTTTCTTCTCTTCATGACGACATGTGGAGCGTTATCACATATGGTCTCATCAAGATTGATAAGGAGAAATCTGAATGGACTAGTGAAAACAAGAGGAAGAGCAACCTCAACAACATGGCATTAGACGTTTTTTACAGATCTCTTGATGACAACATGTTCAACTACATCTTGATTTCATTTATTAAATGAAAACTCAACTATAAACACGGCCATCTTATATAATTAAGACTATTTTTTGTTTGGTGAAGGATAGATTGGAAATACCTAAATTCGGAATTGGAATTTAGGTTTAAATCATTTTCTTTTAAATTTATCAATAATTTTTTTTTCAAATTTTAATTTTAATATTGATTTAGATTAAATAATGGTATGAAATTTACCTTAATTATATATATATATATATAAATACATTTAATAATAATTTTTATTTAAACCCAGCTCAGCTCCATTTATAAGTGTTTTCAAACCTAACCAATTATATATTTTGTTTTTCTAGTCTCCTAGATCATGTCAAAATTTAATAATTGCCTTCTCCGATGTGCAAGAGTATTCTTTCAACATTTTTATTTTTATTTTTAAGTTTCATAGTTTCATATTAATAATGTTCTGATTGAAATTTATATTTATATTTTAAATATTTAGTTATTTAGTTAATGCAATGTCGGTTTCACGTATGTGGTGCAAGGTTAGGTTTGACTCTCCTTGGAATGTAGTTAATGTTTCAACCTTTTTTAACTACACTAAATCTTCTTCAGTGTAATGTTAGTTCTACATATATGGTTCAAAGGTTAGTTTTAACTTACTATGGAACATATTGAGTGTTTCACCCTTTTTTTCACTACACTGACTTTCCTCAGTGGAATGATGGTTCCATGTGTGTGTTTCAATGTGAGTTTTTACTAGCTTTGGAATGCATTTAACGTCTCACCATTTTTTATTACATTGACTTTTCTTAGTGCAATGTCAGTTCAACGTGTGTGGTCCAAGGTGATATTTGACTTGCCTTGGAACACATTTAATGTTTCACCATTTTCCCCACCACATTGACTTCCTCAATGTAATGTTGGTTCCACGTGTGTAGTCAAGATTGTGTTTTGAGTCATCTTGGAACGTATTTAACATTTCAATTTTTTTCCACTACACTAACTTTCCGTAGTGCAATGTTGGTTCCATGTATCCGGTCAAAAGTGAGTTTTGACTCACTATGGGACACATTTAACGTTTCACCTTTTTTTTTTCCAATACATGACTTTTTTTAGTGCAATATGGTTTTATGTGTGTGGTTCCAATGTGAATTTTGGCTGGACTTGGAACACATTTAACATCTCACCATTTTCCCACTATATTGACTTCCTTATTGCAATGTCAGTTTTACTTGTGTGGTCCAAGGTGAATTTTAACTCACCCTAGAATGCATTAATTGTTTTACCCTTCTTCTTACCACTACATTGAATTTCCTCAGTGCAATATCAGTTCCACATGTGTAGTTCAAGGTGAGTTTTCACTCACCTTAGAACACATTTAACATTTCACCCTTTTCTTTCCACTATACTAACTTTCTTCAATGCAATGTCGGTTCCACGTGCATTGTTTCAAGTTGAGTTTTGACTCGTCCTAGAGTGTATTTAACGTTTCAATATTTTGTTGGGTTGGATTATGTCAATACATACTGCATTTCGATGTGTGTAGTTCCATAACCCAAAAAAAACCTTTGTATCAGTTTTCGTAAAAAGTTCGAGGTTTGAAAAAATCAATCTCGGTTTGCGTGTCTGAAATTTTAATTTAAAATAAAACATTATTTTTAAAAGATTTTCATTTATTCCTGACTACTTTTTAAATTATTTAAAAATAATATCGGGGTTCAGTTTTAAATAATCGGGGTTTTAAAATAATCAAATTACAATTTCATTTCCTTAGAAATCCCTTAGTTTAAAATAATTAAACATAATTAATTTAAAAGATTATTTATTTTAAAATAGAGTTGTCATTGATTTTTGAAAATCAATAAAAGTTGGCATACGTATATTAACGTATCAACTAGAGTTTTCTATTAGTTCAGTTTAGTGATACTTAAGAAAGGGATTTCGTACTTTATCCTGCGTACCCGTTTCAAAAATGGTCTCTACTTATAAAGTTGTATAACGTATGGTTTTAACAGGTTATTCTTATGGTCCTAGTCATGCTTATATATTTTAGCGTTATTTAATATATTGAAACAATAATATTTAAATGCTGGTATTTTTTATTGATGATCGCTTTAGGAGGAAATTCATAAATAATATCAGTCATTTTTAAAGGTATTAAGATTTATAAATAAACATCAACTTTATTTATAAACGTATCGACTAGAGTTTTCTTTTAGTCCATAGTTTAGTGATACTCAGGAAAGGGATTTCGCGCTATCCTCTGTTCCCGTTTCAAAAATGGTCTCTACTTACAAAGTTGGATATTGAAAATCAATTGTATAACGTATGGTTTTAACTAATTATTCGTATGGTCCAAGTCATGCTTATGTGTTTTAGAGTTATTTAATATATTGAAACAATAATATTTAAATGCTGGTATTTGTTACTGATGATCGCTTAATGAGGAAATACCTACAGAATATCAGTCATTTTTAAAGGTATTAGATTTTATAAATAAACATCAAACGAGCCCTTATGGAAATATTTTTTGTGGAAATATTTCAATTTTTTGGGATATTTAGAAAATGATTTGTAGTCCAGAAATTACAAAAATATATTTGGATTTTAAAAAATGGAACCAAATAGAACTTAGGATCGGAGTCCTAAGCCTTGGGTTCATTTTTATCAATCGAGGTCAATAGACCCTCGGTTTTGGTCGAGTAGCCAATCGATCGAGGCTCGAGATCTTCTTTTTGAGTGTTGAAGTCCCTCGGTCTGGGTGCTAAGGACTCTCGGTCATTGACTGATCTTACCAGTTTAGGTATATAAACATATCGGTCTTGGGCTAGCTCTAGGTTAAGTCCCTTTGTCCTGGACTCGGGAGCTCTCAGTCCTAAGTGTTGGGTTAAATTATTTTGACTATGGGTCAAAGTATTCCGACTAATGGAATTTTGATGATGAGTTTGTCTAAAACTTAAACTAAGATGTCTAATTATTTTTTATGTAGGTGTATTGAAAACATGCTAAATTAGACTAACTCTAAATGAGATTCATTAGACTTACTGGCTATTAGACGAATTAAGTTAGACGTGCAGTTTAACAGATACGTAGTTAGACGTGCAGTCTAACAGATGCGTAGTTAGACGTGCAAGTCTAACAAGCGTAGTTAGACGTGCAGTCTAACAAGCATAGTTAGACGTGTAGTCTAACAGATGCGTAGTTAGACGTGTAGTCTAACAGATGCGTAGTTAGATGTGTAGTCTAACAAGCGTAGTTAGACGTGCAGTCTAACAGATAAGTAGTTAGACGTGCAATCTAACAGCGCGTAGTTAGACGTGAAGTCTAACGGATACGTAGTTAGACGTGTAGTCTAACAGATGCGTAGTTAGACGTGTAGTCTAACAGACGTAGTTAGACGTGCAGTCTAACAGTTGAAAGTTAGACGTACAGTCTAACTCCTTCAGATTAGTCTAAAGGGACTCGTAATTAGACGTGCAGTCTAACAGGCGTAGTTACACATGCAGTCTAACAGATGTGTAGTTAGACGTGCAGTTTAACAGGTGTAGATAGACGTACAGTCTAATAGATACGTAGGTAGACGTGCAATTTAATAGGCGTAGTTAGACGTGCAGTCTAACGGATACTTAGTTAGACGTGCAGTCTAACAGATGTGTAGTTAGACGTGCAAGTCTAACAGGCGTAGTTAGACGTGTAGTCTAACAGATACGCAGTTAGACGTCTAGTCTAACAGATGAAAGTTAGACGTGCAGTCTAACTCCTTCAGATTAGTCTGAAGGGACTCTTAGTTAGACGTGCAGTCTAACTCATTCAGATTAGTCTGAAGGGACTCGTAGTTAGACGTGCAGTCTAACCGATGAATGTTAGACGTGCAGTCTAACCGATGAAAGTTAGACGTGCAGTCTAACTCCTTTAGATTAGTCTGAAGGGACTCGTAGTTAGACGTGCAGTCTAACAAATGATAGTTAGACGTGCAATCTAACTCCTTCAGATTAGTCTAAAGGAACTCGTAGTTAGACGTGTCGTCTAACAAATGAAAGTTAGACGTGCAGTCTAACTCCTTCAGATTAGTTTGAAGGGATTCGTAATTAGACGTGTCGTCCAATTCCATTAGACCAAGTGGTCTAATGGATCCTTCTATTAGACGGGGACGTCTAACTTAATTAGATTTGTCAGTCTAATTGGAGCACGTCTAATGCCATGCTTGAGTAGTTGCTTGAAGCTAGTCTCCGTCTACCCACGATCAACTAGTTGTACGCTACTCCTACTCCACTAAAGTCACGTAAGCAAATATTCTTGCAAGAAAATGCTAGAAGAATATTCGGCGCACTACCAGATTTGTACGACCAAGATCATGGTGTTCAGTGTCTGCTATACATGTGTACTATGGAGGCTTTCCAATGGGTATTCTCCACGAGTCATCATAGAAGATTAAATCGTTGGTACATGCTCTCTATTTAAAGATCCTCAAGGACAACGGATGAACACGCATAACCGATCGATCAGAATACGCGCGAACATACAAGCTGTTACACGAACGAACAAATTGCTTTCTTGCTTTATTGTGTGTACATTAATAGAGAGAGAGAGAGTCAAAGTATTGTCTAGCTGAGTGATATTCTTCAATATATTGTAAGTTGAACATAGTCTGTTCTGTTCAATAGTGAGCTAGCCGTGCAACTGTATTTGATTCTAAGAAAAGTATAGTGAATCCTTCCGGTGGTTGGAAGAAAGGGTGACGTAGGAAAGTTTTGCTCCGAACATCCATAAACAGCTCTTTGTGTCATTTACATTCTGTAATCTTCTCCTTCTTTGGTTATTAACTTCAATCCCGAGCAAACGTTTCCGCACTTGAATCTTTCAAGAGTTTGCAAGGGTTTGTAAAGAATAGAAAGAGATTTAAATCTAGTACAGGATTTCTATCAAACCGTTTTTGTACGAAGTTGTCATCAATAGCTAGACCCCTGTCTCTATTGGTGCCACCGATCCTATCAATTAGTATAAGAGCTCTGTTTCTATTCTCAAGATTTCACTAAGAATGTCGACCATAACCAAAGAGGCTAGTGCTACCGCAATCCCCACATTCTCAAGAGAAAACTATATCGTGTGGAAAAAGAGGGTTCGTGCTCATCTTTCTTCTCTTCATGACGACATGTGGAGAGTTATCACAGATGGTCCCATCAAGATTGATAAGGAGAAATCTTAATGGACTAGTGAAGACAAGAGGAAGAACAACCTCAACAACATGGCATTAGACGTTTTGTACAAATCTCTTGATGACAACATGTTCAACTACATCATTGAGTGTGATACTGCCAAGGAGATCTGGGACAGACTTACCCAACTGTGTGAGGGTAATGAGTAAACAAACGAGAACAAGATTATAGTTTCCACTCAATAGTTCGAAATTTTAAAATGCGTCCCGGAGAAACGATGAACGAGTTTGACACAAGGTTCAACCAAGTTGTCTCCACTCTATATATTCTTGTAAGACCTATAGCAACAGGGAGTTTGCTATCAAGGTCACACGTGCTCTTCCAAGGGAATGGGACATAAAGACAATGGCTATGAGAGAATGCAAAGACCTCAACAAGATCTCACTCTTTGATCTGTTTGCTGCTCTCAAGGCCTATAAGTTCGAGTTGAACTCAAGGATTGAAGAAGATCAATCCACATCCATTATCATTGCCAAAGCATTGGTGACTGCTGAAGAGTCACCTACCGCTCATGATGTGCAGACAACTACCCAACAACTTAGCAGCGATATTATGTCTCTCTTTGTGAAGAAGTTTGGCGACTTCATGAAGAAAAAAACAACTCTAACTAATCTCTTCAAATTTTAATGATAATAAGAAATTCAAAGCTAATGTTAAGTGTTATAATTGTGGCATTTTAGGTCATTAACAATCGGAATGTCAGGGGACGATGAAAAGGAGCTAAAAGCTCTTGTGGCTGAGGACGGGAAGAACAGACGAAACTATAGTGACTCTTACTTCTCATCCATCGACAGTGATGAAGACGAGGTTGCCTTCTTCATGAGAAGAGAAGAAGAAGAAGAAGAAACTCAGGAAACTGAGGTATTTGACTTCTGTTCTGAAAAATTTTCAAGGGAACAACTGGTAGCTGCACTAGATGATATGGTCATAGAGTACAGAAAGCTAGCAGAATCCTTAAATGAAATAAAAATTTTCATCTAAATATCTCAACCCATTTTGTCTCAAACTCAAGAATCAAATGCTTTTGAAAAGAAAGTAGTAGAGATCTCATCCGAGAATGAGATGCCCAAGGAATAGATTCAAACTCGTTCTTCTGAAAATACAAGGTTAAACTATGTTGTTAGTGTTTGGACAAGGTCTGGAGAAGCTGTCAAATATCAGATTAGTCTGTTGAAACCTGCTGAATCTAGATCCGGTTTAAGATTTGATGGCAATGACCCAAACTAGTCCTACAAAAATTCAAACTCAGTAACTGACAAACTTAAGCCAATGAGTTTTGTCAAAGGGAGTATGACTGACATTGAATCTAATCTAATTCATGAAGAGGTTGCTTTGAAGAATGAAATAACTTATGTTCCTTCGACTGTTAGCTGGCTGAAAAATAAGTTAGATGCAGCCAGCAAGTCTGGCAATCTAAAACATGACTCAAAGTCAAAGAGTTTTAAAAGAAAATCATCAGCGTCATTGCATTTGGACGGTTCGTTAGCATCTTGGATAACTAAGCGATAGACAATCCGATGTTTCGTGCACGCGCTTCTCCTCGGCTACAACGGGCTACACGGCTACTTCCTAGGTGTTAGATGAGAATCCAGCGTCCATCCGATGGACGCGATTTCTGCAACAATTTCTACTTCTGATTTTGGCTACACTCGATTACAGTTTTAATTTTATTTTAAAATGTTAAGGGTTTGTTTGAAATTGATTTTTTTCACTCTTTTGGCTTTAATTTTGATCTTTTTAAATACACAAAATATTAAAATAAATATGGACAATATTTAACCGATTTATTTTATTGTTTTTCTTATATTTTGTGTGTTAAATAAATAATTTAGAGAGATGAAATGGGTACCTCATTTCATTCTAAATTATTTATTTTAATCCCTCATTTTTTTTTCTAAAATTATCTTAAGATAAATGAGTACAATATTTATCCAAAATAATTTTATTATTATTATTTTGACCATTTTCCTTAATTTATTAGGCTTTACTTATTACAATAATTAGCCTAATTAATTGTTTTAATTGGGTTTTGGTCATTAAATTAATTATTTTGATTTTATTTATTCAAAAATAAATCAAAATAATTATTATTAATTTTATAAATTGATGTGTATATTTTTAGTGCTTATAGAGTGCCCTTTCGAATCGAATTTGAATACAACACACTGGTTTGGAAACGTTGATTCGGGTACTACATTTAACATTAGGTTATCAATTTATAATGAGAGGGTTTAGAAAGATAGATCATATAGCTTGCTGATTACTGGTGTAACCTGGTGATGTTAAGTATAAAATTCGTCAAGTTGATTCCAAGTGTTGTTGTAGATATCTTTCTTTGATGATTATCATAAAAACGATAATTCTTCGGAAAACTATCTTATAGAACTTAACAAAGTACCCGAAAAATCCATGGGGGAATGATAATCTTATGTATTTGAAACATCAATTCATGTCTAGCATGAATATCAACAGATTATTCATGTTTAGTCATGTACAAATTGTTAAGGTTATCGTCATGAAATATGCTAAGGTCCATGAAAGTTTTAGTAACATTTCACGTGGGGTTACTAATAATTAATATTTTTAGGTTGATCATAAACATATAATCATGAGATTATAAAAAATAAGTCTTGTTGAGGAAGTTAACAAACTTTCCTATGGGTTTCTCTATTGTATGATCATATATATATTATCATTGTATCATCAATGTTTATTGCGGATGTTAGCTAACTTTCTGTGAAGATCATGCACAAGTGAGGTTAAGAATGAACATCTATAAATGATCGTGGTGCTATCAACAAATAGACTTTTGTGTCGTTGTGAATTGGGAACAAAATATGTATCAAAGAACGAGACTTTATCAGAAAATGAGACTTGCTCAGAGAACAAGACTTAATTAGAGTACCTACCATGAGATAAGATTTGAATAGGATCATGTACAAATGACCGATGTACTTGTTTACAAACAAATCTTGAGTACATATTTGGACGATAGCGTTTGGATACATATTCGGACGATAGAGTTTGGATACCTATTCGTACGATAGGGTTTGGATACCTATTTGGACGATAGAGTTTTTGTCAAAATATCTATCAAGAGATGGGATTTTCTTGAGTATCTTATCAAGAAATGAGGTTTAGTTACCTATCGAGTGATGGAGTTTGTTCGAAAACCTATTGAGGTCTAGGATTTTGTGATGATCAAATGATAGAGTTATGGAAGGATTATGTACAAACAATCGTTGTTCTCGTTGAAAAACAAGGCTTGGATACTACAGACCGATAGGATTTTGAGGTATATATTCGCATGACGGGGTTTGATTGGGATCATGTATGAATGATCACTAAGCTTGTTGACGAACAATGCTTGAATAACTATCGAGCAATAGGGTTTACGATACCTATTCGGATGATAGGTTTTGCTTCTGAGATATCTGAATATATTGATGTTGGGAGAGGTAAAACCTATCGAGAGAACGCTTTTGGCGTAATCGTATACAAGCAATGTCCCGACCTATTGACAAATATGGTTTACATATAGAGTTATGTACGAACAATTAGCGTTCCTATCAATAAATAGTATTTCGTCACAGAGTTGTGTACGAACAACGTCTTGACCTATCAACAAATAAGATTTATTCACGGAGTCGTGTTCAATGATGTCTCAACCTATCAACAAATAGGATTGAACCACAGAGTCGTGTACGAACGACGTATCGACCTATCAACAAATAGGATTTACTCATGGAGTCATGTTCTAACTACTTCTCGACCTACCAACAAATAGTATGTAGTCACGAAGTTATGTTCGAACGATGTATCGACCTTTCAACAAATAAGATTTAGATACAGAGTTTGTACGAACGACATCTCCACCTATCAACAAATAAAATTTTCACTAGATCATGTACGAATAATCTAAGGTCCTCATCGACAGACAACATTGTTAATGGATAATTTTAAAAATGATCTTTAAGCTTGTTAATAAACAGGACTTTCAATAGAATCATTTATGAAAGATTTTCGTACCTATTGACAAATATAGGGTTTGGACGCCTAATAACAACTAGGGCATTTAACCAAATCATATACATATGACTTCAGGTCGTTGTCGATAGGGAAGATTGTTAACGGATCACCTTACAAATGATCTATATTCTTGTTGACAAACCAGGCATATGACATAATCGTGTACGAACGATTTCTCATACCTATCAACATATAGTGTTTGGATACCTAACTACAATCAGGTTTTTTAACGGAATCGTATAAAAATAATTTGTTGCACCTATCATCAGATAGGGTTTTGGATACCTAAAAACAATTAGAGTTTAAATAGGATCGTATATGAAAGATTTCACGCACTTATCAACATATAGGGTTTAAATACCTAACTACATTTAGGGTTGAAATGTGACTATGTTCAAAAAAATAAATATACCTATCAACAAATACGTTTAGATACCTAACTACAATTAGGGTTTTTAGAATAATTGTAAAAATGATTTATCGCACATATCAATAGATAGAGTTTTGGGATACCTAATAACAATTAGGGTGTAAACAAGATTGTGTGTGAATAATCTCACACACCTATCAACAGATAGGGTATATAAATACCTAACTACAATTAAGATTTTTAGTGGAATCGTATAGAAACGATCTATCACACATATCCAAAATTAGATATTTGGATATCTAATGATAATTAGGGTTTATATGAGATCGTATACGAACGATCTCTTGCACCTATCAATAGATAGGGTTTAGATACCTAATTACAATTATGATTTTTAGAGGAAAAGTATAAAAGTGATCTATCGCACCTAGCCATAGATAGAGTTATGGATATCTAATGACAATTAGGGTTTAAAATGGATCGTGTATGAACGATCTCATGCACCTATCCATAATAAGGTTTAGATACCTAACTACAATTGTAGTTTTTAGCGGAATTGTACAAAAATAATTTATGGCACCTATCCATTGATAGGGTTTTCGATACCTAATGATAATTAGGATTTAAACGGGATCGTGTACGAACGATCTCACGCACCTATCCATAGATAGGGTTTAGATACCTAACTACAATTAAGGTTTTTAGAGGAATAGTATAAAAGTGATCTATCCCACCTAGCCATAGATAGAGTTTTGGATATCTAATGACAATTAAGGTTTAAAATGGATTGTGTACGAACGATCTCATGCACCTATCCATGATAAGGTATAGATACCTAACTACAACTAGAGTTTTTAGCGGAATTGTACAAAAATGATTTATGACACCTATCTATAGATAGGGTTTTCGAAACCTAATGACAATTAGGGTTTAAACGGGATCGTGTACGAACGATCTCACACACCTATCCATAGATAGGGTTTTGGAGCCACGATATTTTGTTTACCTAACTACAATGTAGTATCTATCCATAAGAGAATATTTCTACAAAATCCTTGTTTCCTTTTTTCTTTTCAAAATGTCCTTCACAGCTAGTTGAAATACGTTAGCCGACTTTCCAGCTTTATTTATGGACAAATGACTCATATATTGGGATAAAGAAATGTTTTTTATTTCCCTAGTTCCTATCCTTTTTATCTATTTTTTCTAGATTGGAATGATACTTGATCCTTTGGAATGAATCATGATGATTACATATTCAAAATGTATTCTTGGATAGATTTTGAGCATATTTTTCATCCTTTGTGATGATTTTTCTATCATCATGGAATAAGATTTATTTTTCCCCAACTTCCGAGATATTATAAATAAATTCGATCTCGTGTACAAATGATTATTCATAATCATAAACCTTGAGGAAGATGGTTAACACCTTGATATTTTAATAAAAGAGTGCAACTTATTTTTGGTTACTCGGTCATGCACCACATTTCCTAAAAGTCCAAGTCATCACAAAAACATTTGGGAGAGTTTTATAAATTTTTTGCTTTGATTTTTTATATGCCATTTTTTCTCTTTTGTTTTTTTCTTTTTTTCACCCGCGGTATATCTAGTAGAATCGGTATATCATTCCATTTGCCGTAGTAATCAAGACTAGAGTCTGAGTAGGCAATGAATGGTAATTTAAATACCTCAACCATTTGAGTCGTTTTATTTTCTCGTCCTTGGGATATATCTGGAAGAATCGGTACATATACTCTTGTCATAGCAATCAAGACTAGAGTTTGAGTAGGCAATGAATGGTGATTTCAATACCTCAACCATTTGAGCCGTTTTCTTTTTTCGTCCTCGGGATATATCTAGTAGAATCATTACATTATACTTTTGCTGTAGCAATCAAGACTAGAGTCTGAGTGAGCACGAATGGTAATTTCAATACCTCAACCAACATTTGAACATTTTTCAATTTTGTAGAGATTTTAGGAGTTTATTATGGGTCTCTTTTTGGATTTTTTATTTCTAACCTATATGTTTTTTAAAAAAAAATAACAATGAGGCGTCCTTTCTCAATTTGGGACTATGGGCCCCGCTTTTATGGGGTTTATTCAGAATATTTTTCATCAAAAACCTTTGATGGAGGGTTTCTCTCAGGATAATTGCCTACAAACGAAAAAGAGTTTATGACCGATATCTCTTAAATCGTGATTATTGTGAAATCCTTAGTTTTATTTATGAGAATTTAATTCGAAAGGAAGCGATGATCTTGGCTTTTCCCCTACTTGTTTTCTAAGATTCGAAATATTGGTTCTAGGATGGAATCAAGATTTTCTTCCTTTCTCAAAATATTTATTTTCTCTCTTGAGGAAGGGATTAGGGTTTTTATTTATGTAAGTGAGATTGGGCCCACAAACATACAGGTTGCCCACATATCTTCTCTTTTTATTTTTTGTACTGAGAGGAATCAAGTCTCCGTAGTTTAGACATTAGTTATTTGTCCATTTGCAAGTTTACAAAACATGGGATTTGATTCTTGTTGAGATAAACTTCTTTCAAGGTCGAGCATTAAATCATTTTGCGCATGTTAGATATTATACAAAATATCTTTTAAGCACATCGAGATTATTTGGCACAATGAACTCTTCGCCCTCTATGTTAGAAATGAACAACTCCTATTGAGAGGATTTTCTTAAGCAGGAAAGGTCTTTCACAATAGGTTCGAAACATTTTTTTGGGGGAAAACAGCTTAGTTTCATTTCATTAAAAAACTCAAAAGAGTGGAAAAATACAAAAGTTTAAGATCAAATCTAGACAATTTCTAGATTTGACAGTGAAACAAGAACTAAATTACAGACATCAACAACAACAATAATAAATTATTGTCTATATTGTTTTTTACTTTGATTATACTTGTGACTTTCTCAAACGAAATATCTCATATCTGGCAAGACTTTCTATTCTCTTCATTCCTTTCAATTCCTCTTAAGGATTGAATAAGAATGTTTCCATCTGAAGTTATATCTCCCTAAATATCTTCAGTAGTTCTACTTCTTCCATTATGAGTTCTTGAATTTCTTTCCTTCCAAATATTGTAGATTACTACTTCAAAGTAGCATTTCAGCATACTTATATAGAAGGATCTTCCTTTTGCTTTATTCTTCATTCACTTTTGGATTTCTTCCCATGTTCCTGGAAAGTTGATGATGTTCATGTTTGCAGTATACCTCCTCCAGATTTGTATTATAAAAGAGAATTCCACAAATACATGTTTTCTGATTTTCTAAACTCCCGAACATAGGACACAGTTTGTTGGGTCAAATTATTTTGACTAAGTGTTGAAATAATTTACCCACTGATATTTTGATGATGAAATAATTTATGAGTTTTAATACAGGTGTATTGAGACAACATATTATTAGACTTGGATCTAATGATGACCATTAGACCGATGTTGATTTTCATTCGAATAAAATTAGACGTACAGTCTAACTCATCACAGTTAGACGTGTAAGTCTAATAGATGTGTAAAGAATTAGACGGATGGTCTAATGAATACGAGGAATTAGACGTACAGTCTAACTCATCGGAGTTAGACGTGTAGTCTAATAGATGTAAAGAATTAGACGGATAGTCTAATGAATACACAGAATTAGACGTAAGTCTAATAGAATTAGACGTACAGTCTAACTCATCGGAGTTAGACATGTAGTCTAATAGATGTAAAGAATTAGACGGATAGTCTAATGAATACACGGAATTAGACGTAAGTCTAATATATTCGGAATTAGACGTATAGTCTAACTCATCGGAGTTAGACGTGTAAGTCTAATAGATGTGTAAAGAATTAGACGGATGGTCTAATGAATACACGGTATTAGACGTACAGTCTAACTCATCGGAGTTAGACGTGTAGTCTAATAGATGTAAAGAATTAGACGGATAGTCTAATGAATACACGGAATTAGACGTAAGTCTATTATATTCGGAATTAGACGTATAGTCTAACTCATCGGAGTTAGACGTGTAAGTCTAATAGATGTGTAAAGAATTAGACGGATGGTCTAATGAATACGCGGAATTAGACGTGAGTCTAATATATTTGGAATTAGACGTACAGTCTAACTCATCGGAGTTAGACGTGTAGTCTAATATATTTAATAATTAGACGGGTAGTCTAATTAGTGAAAGTTAGACATGAGTTTAACTCCTTCAGATAAGTCTGAGGTAGAACCGAAATTAGACGTGCAGTCTAACTCAGTGGAGTTAGACGTGTCGGTCTAATGGATATTTAATAATTAGACGGGTGGTCTAATTAGTGAAAGTTAGATGTGAGTCTAACTCCTTCAAACAAGTCTGAGGTAGAACCGGAATTAGACGTGCAGTCTAACTCAGTGGAGTTAGACGTGCCGGTCTAATGGTTATTTAATAATTAGACGGGTAGTCTAATTAGTGAAAGTTAGACGTGAGTCTAACTCCTTCAGACAAGTCTGAGGTAGAACCGGAATTAGACATGGCAGTCTAACTCAGTGGAGTTAGACGTGCCAGTCTAATGGTTATTGTAATTAGACGTGAGTCTAATTCTATTAGACCAGGCGGTCTAATAGACGTTTTTCCATTAGAAGGAGTTAACTTATTTCATTAGACTGATTTTCACAAATTCGTCTAACTGAAATATGTCCATTGCTCTATTTAAGCAGTACGCTTGAATCTAGCATTTCTCCTACCCACGTGCTATAGTTGTACCCTACTTCTGCTCCACTTTCCTGTGAAGATTAGTACAGCAGCTATATGCATCCAATCAAGGAATTCCACGTAAGAGAATTTTCCTCACATTACCCGTTTTGTAAGTACATCCTTGATGGAATATTCGGCGCACTACTAGTTCGGTACGGCCACGATCCTTGTGATCAGAACCTGCTGTGTACAATGGAGGCTTTCCAATGGAAGAGTGCCACATATCATTCTTGAAGATTCGACCGTTAGCTCCTGCTCACTATTTAACAAATCCTAAGGACAACGGACAATCTGCCGAACAAACAAACGAATACAAACGAACAAGCATTCTGATTTTGCAGAGAGAGAAAATACTCAATCATCTTGCTTACTGAACTTATTCTGTGAAGCTTCTTTCTGATTATACTATGTGTGAATCGAGAGAGAGAGAGAGCTAGAATCAAAACACCTTTAGCTGAGTGATATTCTTCATCTTGTAATTGAACAAAAAGTGTTCTGTTCAATAGTGAGCTAAGTGTGTGTGTAAACTGTATTTGATTCTCATCATATTATAGTGAATCCTTCTGGTGGTTGGAAGAAGGGGTGACGTAGGAGAGTTTCTCCGAACATCCATAAAAAACTGTTGTGTTCTTCATTTCTGTCATCTTTTCATATTTCATCTTGTGCTTCAAACCCAAGTAAACAATTCTGCCTTGAATTTGTTTCAAGTGTTTACACAAGTTTGCGTAGAATAGAAAGAGATATTAATCCCTAACAGGATTTCTATCAAACCGTTTTTCATAAGCCTTCATCCTTAGCCAGACCCCCGTCTCTAACGATAAAGTCGATCCTATCAATTGGTATCAGAGCCCTGTTTCTATTCTCAAGCCTTTCATGAAATTTGTCTTACATACCCAAAGATGCTAGTGCTACAGCCATTCCAACCTTCTCTCGTGAAAACTACATTGTTTGGAAGAAAAGAGTTCGTGCTCATCTCTCTTCTCTCCATGATGACATGTGGAGTGTTGTCACAGAAGGTCCTATCAAGATTGACAAAGAAAAGGCCGACTGGACCGTTGATGAAAAGAAGCAGAACAACCTCAACAACATGGTTCTTGATGTTCTGTACAGATCTCTCGATGACAGTATGTTCAACTACATCATCGAATGTGATACTTCCAAAGAGGTCTAGGACAGAATCACTCAACTGTGTGAGGTCAACGAGCAAACCAAGGAAAAAAGATCATGTTTGCCACTCAACAGTTCGACAACTTCAAAATGCGTTCTGGTGAAACAATGAACGATTTCGACAACAGATTCAGCAAGATCGTCTCATCTTTGTCCATCCTAGGCAAGACCTACATCAATAGGGAGCTTGTTATCAAGGTCATGCGTGCTCTTCCAAGAGAATGGGACATAAATACTATGGCGATGAGAGAATCCAAAGATCAAAACAAGATCTCTCTCTTTGATCTCTTCGCTGATCTCAAGGCCTATGAGTTCGAGCTGAACTGTAGGATGGAAGAAGATCAACCCTCGTCCGTTATAATTTATAAGGCGCTGGTGACCACTGAAGAGCCACCAACCGCTCCGGACGTGAAGATGGCAGCTCAGCAGCTGAGCAGCAATGCCATGTCTCTCTTTGTGAAGAAGTTTGGCGACTTCATGAAGAAGAGCAACTCTAACTCAAACTCTTCAAATTCTAATGATAATAAAAAATCTAAAGATAATATTACTTGTTTTAACTGTGGTATTAAAGGTCATTATGCATCGGAATGCCGGAAGACAAAGCGTGAAGATGCCAAGGAAGATGGAAAAGAGCTGAAGGCTCGTATGGCTGGTGACGGAAAGAACAAAGGAAGCAGCCGTGGCTCATACTTCTAATGTAGTGAAAGTGATGAAGAAGATGTGGCTTGCTTCATGGCCAGAGAAAATGAGGAAGGAATTCAGGAGACTGAGGTATTTGATTTCTCTTCCGAAAGGTTTTCAAGGGAACAACTGGTAGCTGCACTAGATGATATGGTCATCGAGTACAGAAAACTAGCAGAATCTCTAAATGAAACTAAATCTTCATCAGATTTAAATGAACCAAATTTGTCTACAGAAGAAGAGTCACATGTTTTTAAAAAGAAGATTGAAGAGATCTCATCTGAGAATGAGATACTTAAGGAACAGATTCAAACTCTTACATCTAAAACAAAAGGCTTAACTATGTTATATGTGCATGGACAAGGTCTGGTGATGCTGTCAAATATCAGATCAGCATGTTGAAACCTGCTGGATCTAGATCTGGATTGGGATTTGATAGCAATGATCCTAACCTGTCTTGCAAAAAGTCAAAGCCAAATGACAAACTTAAGCCAATGAGTTTTGTAAAAGGAAGTATGACTGACATTGAATATGATCCTATTCATGAAGAAGTTGCTTATAAAAATGAAATAGTTTATGTTCCACCAACTGTTAGCTGGCTTAAGAACAAGTTAGAAAAAGCTAATAAGTCTGGTAATCTAAAACCTGACTCTAAGTCAAGAAGTTTTAAAAGAAAACCTTCTTCAAAATTCAAAGGATCAGTGGCTAGCAGGAAGTCGTCTGCTAAGTCAAAAACATACGCATTAATCACAACACAAAATGGGAAATCCATCAGAATAACTCAAATATGGATTCCTAAGGGACTAATTGATCGAGGACCCAATTGAGTGTGGGTACCAAGATTTGTAAATAGTTTATTTTGTGGGTGATGCAGGAGGATAGCAAGAAGGAAGCTAGAAGAGTACTCCTCTGAGTACACAGCTTGGAAGATCATCAATGGCACTTGTCATTCTGGAAGAATAAATGTTTTTATTTGTTAAAAATATTTTTGGTCTTTAGACCACAAAAACTGTTTATAAAACTCTAATGCCCATATTCATCGTGAGAAGAATTTTTTTTTTGGAAATTAAAGATATTCTCTGTACGAATATCCTTAATCGGTCTAACTAGACAAAGGTGTCTAAAAGAAATAGTATGTACTTAGACGTATTTTTGCTCACAATCCATACATCTAAGTCTATATGTTGAGGTGTTATACCTACGCAATTAGACGGACACGTCTAATAGACGTTAGACGTTTTTACGTCTTGAGCAAAAGGATGCTCACGTTTAATAAACACACGTCTAACAGGTGGTGTTTATGCGGAATTAGACGTACACGTCTAATAAACATTAGACGGATTTATTATAAACACGGAATTAGACGTATGCGTCTAATACACTCATCCGTCTAATAGATGCTGTGTTATATTGGATTTGTGAAGTAAGAAAAATATCTAACTACGTGTCGATTAGACTGATCAAGGACAGCTGTCCCACGTTGAGAGCTATCTGCTTTTCCCGCTCAAAACATTAAACAGTCATCTCTTAATAACATGAAGACACGTGACTATCAAGTTTAGAGAAAATGACTGATATACCCTCATTTCTAATGATGATTTCTTGAAAAAGGACGTCTAACATTTATTAATGGGCCATATCCCTAAAATAGACGGTTATTCTGTATTTCCATCTTTCTTCTATATAAGGACATTACTACATGATTTTGAAAACTTTCAATCTCTCGAAATCTCTAAGAACCCTAGCTTTCTTGCATTTCTCTCACTAAATCTCTCTGAAATATCGTGTCGATTCACATTCTCTCAAAATGGTGAAGAAAATCACTCTCGGTCACTGTACTTTGCAGGTGGACTTTCCATCGGTGTACTCTTTTGATCAACCGGAGGTGGTGAAGATGTTCCAAACCCTAGAATATTCTGGGTTGAGGAAGTATCTGGGTGGACCGTTCATCTTCTATGAAGACGAAGTTCGCAGTTCTTTAAGACGGTAGTTATGGTGGATGATTCCATCGTAGCAACCGTCAACGGAAAGGAGATCACTTTTGATGAAGTAGTTTATGCGGAGTTCTTTGAGCTTTCGATGGAGGGTCATCTGTTCGACTTGGTGCTCCCTTCAGAAATCATGGAGGAAATGAAGAAAACTTTCTCTGCAGACGGCTCTAAGATCCATGTAAATGGATACAAGAAGGTATTAAAACCCCCACTTCATTTTTCTAAACGACGTGGTGGCGAAGGCGTTACAAGGGAAGGCTGGCTCCTTCAATCTCTATAGTCAAGACCGTGTTGACTATATGTGCGCCATTTCTAAAGGGATCTAAGTGAACTGGGGTCATACCCTTTGTCAGAATCTATGTTACTCTATCAGCCAGACGAATAAGGAGAGTATCATGTATGCGGCTCAACTGAGTCACTTGTTGAAGTATTTGGGAGTTCCTATTGGTGAACCGGCGCAGATTAACTCTCCAAGAGTTTTTACTGCTCTTACGGTGACCAGCACTCTAACGAGGATGAAGAGCACCCTAGAGTCTGCATCTGGTGCTTCCAGTTACCAGACCGGTGGAAGATCTTCCACCCGACCAAACCCTCTGCTTTTGTTCTGTCGACAGGGGCTAAGAGAACCAAAACTGTGAACGAATCGGAGGCCAGTTCCTCCAGTATGAAAAGCCCAAATCAGAAGGACACAGAATCTGTTGATTCAAGGGTGAAGCAAGGTCTAGGCGTACTTGCTGCAACCCCAATGACATCGTTATCCACTCCATCAATTTATTTGAGGAAACCTTCGAGGTCTTGTGCCTCAAAGGAGAAAAAGACAAAGGCGCCCCGTGCGTCTAAATCTGCTAAGGTAAAGTCTTCTAAATCTTTGGCTGCCATGCCAAAATTTGATGTTCCCGAAGTGGAACAAGCTGAATCTGTTTTCTCTCCTTTGAGAGAATTTGCTGAAGGGCCTACTGTTGAGTCAGCCGGTCCAAATGATGAAACTGTTAACAGGGCTGAGTCTCCTATTATGCAATCTGATCGTATAGCCGTCGGTGCTACAGAGTCGTCACAACCAGAACAAGGTGATGTTCTTACCCTTGTTGCTGGTGAACCCAATATTCCTACTACCAAAGATTCCTTAGTGGTCGGAAAGATTGTTTGTAGAGAGCTCCCTGTTGAGTTCTGCTTGAAACCCCAATCTGCCTTTGAACTGTTGCGGGCCAGAAAAGGGATAAAAGGAATTGTAATTGGTGAACCCAGACCAGCTCCAAAACCTGTAGAGGTTGATGGAAAAGGGAAATCCATTGCAATTCAAGCCTCTGAGAAGGTATCTGAAGCAAGAGGTATCGTTGATCTTATTCTAGATCAAGTGAAAGTTCTTTCTGTTGAAAAGTTAGAAGTCTATGATTCCTGGTGTACTGAGAGGTTGTCCTCAAAGTACAATGACACTCTATCTAACGCTGCCATAACCAAAGAATGGAAGAAGAGAGTGGCAAACGAGAAGAAAGTCCTGAAATGGTCAAGAACTTCAGATGTGGGTGAAGCTCTGAATAAAAGATAACTTGTGGAAGATTGCATTCTTAGAAAAGCTCTGTTTCCAATCTATGAAGCCAGGAAAGCTAACTTCAACCCTGATGCAAAAGGAGCTGATGTTGAAGGAAAATTTTTGAAAAAGTTGAATGATATCTTGGAAAGCTATGTTTCTGCTGCTTCCAGACATATTCATGGCGACGATTTCTCTAGCGTAGAACCTCTAAACGAAGAAGAAGTAATGGATATTCAAGATGCTGATGAATCAGATGCTGCTCTCCTGATCGAATTCGGGAATCTTTCTACCGAAGAGAGACGCATTCTAGATCATCTTGTTTAAGAGCTTCCGAATGAAGAAGAAGGAATGGTAAATGTTCAAGGGCCTGAACAAGATCTTGAGACAAATAATGAAGAAGTGATCATAGAAAATGTAACAGAGGAGGCTTTGAAAGCTCCTATTGAAGAAGATGATATTATAACCCCTGTTGCAAGAACAAAGGGTGTTCAAGAGAAACTGGCCGAGGTCACTCAGCCAGAAACCGTAAGAACTGAGGGGGAACCCTCTAAAGAGAAAAATGATGAAGAAGAAAGTTCCTCATCTGAGGAGGAACAGGATGAGCATCCAATGTTTGTTAAGCCCCGTTTATTTCCCGATCGTGTTGTGGGAAGTGTTCACGAAAACATCAACATTCTCCGTCACTACTCTGGAAATCTACTTGAAAGATTTGAAAGGGCACAAAAAGAAATTGAAGAAGAAGATCTAGAGAAAGCTGCTAAGAATGCTGAAATGAATCAGCCAGAGCAATCCTTGCAGGTTCATACAAACTTTGAGCCTATTCAAAGTATGGCGGCAGAATCTGAAGAAGTGTCATCTCACGAAGGGTCAGAATCTGGAGGAAATAGAATGTTAAGATCTATGAGGTCTATGCTCTCCTCAATGCAGAAGACTATGTGTCAGTCAATGAACTCCAGGGAAGAAGAAAGAGAGAACTTTCGCAATAATTTCAAGATCCTAACCGAGCTGGATAAGACCTTGAAGATGAATACTTATGAGACCCATGTCTCGAATGTAAAGTTTTCAAAGTTTGAAAAGGAATGCTTCAGCCGCCAAAGTGAACTGTTTGATATTGAAAGGCATATCAACGATGAACGCCACAAGGAAACCTTGGAGGAATTCAGTCTGGTGAAGAATCAGCTGGTAGAAATGCAGGGTTGCATGAGTAGAAATGATAATGAACGTCAAGCATTTGCTGAAACCATTGCTAGAAAGCTTCAAGCGAAGGAGGATGCTTAAGGCAATGCTGAAGGTGCTCAACCTCGACCATTACAATGTGAGTCAAGCAGAAGGACAGATGGTGTGTCAACCGGGACAAGATCCAGTCGGGCCCCAAGTACTGATGACAATCCTAGGCCAACAAAGAGAGGTGGTGGTCGAAGCGGTGTTGAGCGTGGAGGAAGAAGTGGTGGTGGCCGGAGTAGGCTATCAAATGCTGATCAAGGTGGACGTGCCAGTGTTGGTGAGCATGGAGGAAGATCGAATGCAGGAGGTCGTGGTGGTCGCGGCTATCCTCATTTCATGAACATGCTTCCCGGGCAAGAGATGAGTCCAACCGATCCTCGAGTGAAAAGGGAAGAACAATGATCTCTCTTCTTTTACTCCGTTTAACTTTATTGAACATGGTTTCTTTATAGTTTTTCGAATACTGGTTCTTTTTGGATGAATGGTGTAAGTGAACAAGGTGTTTGTTTATTTATTTGATGAATGCATGTTGTTGTATAGGTATGTAGGTTTGCAATTTATTCATCAAAAAGGGGGAAATTGTTGGGTCAAATTATTTTGACTAAGTGTTGAAATAATTTACCCACTGATATTTTGATGATGAAATAATTTATGAGTTTTAATACAGGTGTATTGAGACAACATATTATTAGACTTGGATCTAATGATGGCCACTAGACCGATGTTGATTTTCATTCGCATAAAATTAGACGTACAGTCTAACTCATGGGAGTTAGACGTGTAAGTCTAATAGATGTGTAAAGAATTAGACGGATGGTCTAATGAATACACGGAATTAGACGTAAGTCTAATAGAATTAGACATACAGTCTAACTCATCGGAGTTAGACGTGTAGTCTAATAGATGTAAAGAATTAGACGGGTAGTCTAATGAATACACGGAATTAGACGTAAGTCTAATAGAATTAGACGTACAGTTTAACTCATCGGAGTTAGACGTGTAGTCTAATAGATGTAAAGAATTAGACGGATAGTCTAATGAATACACGGAATTAGACGTAAGTCTAATATATTCGGAATTAGACGTACAGTCTAACTCATCGGAGTTAGACGTGTAATTCTAATAGATGTGTAAAGAATTAGACGGATGGTCTAATGAATACACGGAATTAGACGTACAGTCTAACTCATCGGAGTTAGACGTGTAGTCTAATAGATGTAAAGAATTAGACGGATAGTCTAATGAATACACGGAATTAGACGTAAGTCTAATATATTCGGAATTAGACGTACAGTCTAACTCATCGGAGTTAGACATGTAAGTCTAATAGATGTGTAAAGAATTAGACGGATGGTCTAATGAATACGCGGAATTAGACGTAGGTCTAATATATTTGGAATTAGACGTACAGTCTAACTCATCGGAGTTAGACGTGTAGTCTAATATATTTAATAATTAGACGGGTAGTCTAATTAGTGAAAGTTAGACATGAGTCTAACTCCTTCAGACAAGTCTGAGGTAGAACCGGAATTAGACATGCAGTCTAACTCAGTGGAGTTAGACGTGCCGGTCTAATGGTTATTTAATAATTAGACGGGTAATCTAATTAGTGAAAGTTAGACGTGAGTCTAACTCCTTCAGACAAGTCTGAGGTAGAACCGGAATTAGACGTGCAGTCTAACTCAGTGGGGTTAGACGTGCCGGTCTAATGGTTATTTAATAATTAGACGGGTAGTTTAATTAGTGAAAGTTAGACGTGAGTCTAACTCCTTCAGACAAGTATGAGGTAGAACCAGAATTAAACGTGCAGTCTAACTCAGTGGAGTTAGACGTGCCGGTCTAATGGTTATTTAATAATTAGACGGGTAGTCTAATTACTGAAAGTTAGATGTGAGTCTAACTCCTTCAGACAAGTCTGAGGTAGAACCGGAATTAGACGTGGCAGTCTAAATCAGTGGAGTTAGACGTGCCAGTCTAATGGTTATTATAATTATACGTGAGTCTAATTCTATTAGACTAGGCGGTCTAATAGACGTTTTTCCATTATAAGGAGTTGACTTATTTCATTAGACTGATTTTCACAAATCTGTCTAACTGAAATACGTCTAATGCTCTGTTTAAGCAGTACGCTTGAATCTAGCATTTCTCCCACCCACGTGCTATAGTTGTACCCTACTTCTACTCCACTTTCATGTGAAGATTAGTACAGTAGCTATATGCATCCAATCAAGAAATGCCATGTAAGAGAATTTTCCTCACATTACCCGTTTTGCATGTACATTCCTGATGGAATATTCGGCGCACTACCAGTTCAGTACGGTCACGATCCTTGTGCTCAAAACCTGCTGTGTATAATGGAGGCTTTCCAATGGAAGAATGCCACGTATCATTCTTGAAGATTCGACCGTTAGCTCCTGCTCAGTAATTAACAAATCCTAAGGACAACGGACAATCTGCCGAACGAACAAACGAATACAAACAAACAAGAATTTTGATTTTGCAGAGAGAGAAACTACTCAATCATCTTGCTTACTGAACTTATTCTGTGAAGCTTCTTTCTGATTGTACTGTGTGTGAATTGAGAGAGAGAGCTAGAATCAAAACACCTTTAGCTGAGTGATATTCTTCATCTTGTAATTGAACAGAAAGTGTTCTGTTCAATAGTGAGCTAAGTGTGTGTGTAAACTGTATTTGATTCTCATCATATTATAGTGAATCCTTCCGGTGGTTGAAAGAAGGGGTGACGTAGGAGAGTTTCTCCGAACATCCATAAACAAACTGTTGTGTTCTTCATTTCTGTCATCTTTTTATATTTCATCTTGTGCTTCAAACCCAAGTAAACAATTCCGCCTTGAATCTGTTTTAAGTGTTTACACAAGTTTGCGTAGAATAGAAAGAGATATTAATCCCTAACAGGATTTCTATCAAACCGTTTTTCATAAGCCTTCATCCTTAGCCAGACCCCCTTCTCTAACGATAAAGCCGATCCTATCACAGTTGATATCAGAGATGTTTATGTATTTTTGAATTTTATCTTTTGTTGTCAACATTTTCTTGTATACCAGCTGGAGAATAAATATGTGACGAAGAATAACATTTGGAGACCATAGCACATTATTCCAATCTACATCATGTCTTCTTGTTCTATCCATTTCTTATGTCTTTCCTGTAATGAACTTCTCGTTACTTTTTGTTTTTCAGCATATTTCATCATTTTTTCATTGAGTTGCTTCTGTCTCATATGGGTCGAAACTTGCCTTTGTGGTCTAGGAGTTCCCAAGTTCTTTTGAGAACTAGATCACCCTTATTGAGGTTTATAGGTTTTACCTTCTAATTGAAGGTGTTTAACATGCGTTTTTAGTAGACTTGGGTTTTGCCCAAAGCGTTTAAACTCTTATCATCTATTAACGTTAGTTGGTCATATCAAGATTTAAGCTAGTCTTCTTCTATGACATGGCTTTCTAAGAGTATTCTTGGAGTTGGAATCTCGATTTTGATGGGTTGTATGGCTATAAACCAAAGAGTGCGATATCCCATAAGGTGTATGGTAGCTTCTTGTGACATTCCTTATACGTGTTGATCATCTTCTTAATGATCCTAATTATATTTTTGTTTGCCATTTCGACCGCAACATTGGTTTAGGGTTTATAGGGAGATGATTTGTGATGCTCGATCTTGAATTGTTGAGCAACTACAATACTTTTACTTAGAAGTATTGACCAATGTTTAAAATTAGGGCATGAGGAACTCCATATCTAGCGATGATACTACATCAGATGAACTTTTCCATTTGAGATGATTTCAAGACCTTGTTGGAGGCTGCTTCAATCCATTTTGTAAAGAAGTCTATAACAATAAGTATGAAATCGTATCCATTTGATGCGAGGGGATACATTTTCTCGATTACGTCGATGCCCCATGTGGAAAAGTGCCAAGGGAATTACATGTTATAAAGGAACGAGGTTGATGTATGCTTCAAGTTAGTATAGATTTAGCATTGATGACAACTCTTAACATAACTCACACATTCTTGTTCAAGGTTTTTCTAGTACTTCTTCCATGATCCAATTGGATTTAGGATTATCTATGTAGATCATGTTTTTACCATCTAAAGATCGACGGTAAAGCAAGTTGGTTATTCAAGCATAGTTGGTGGAATACTAGCGCAACGCCACCAATACTTAGCTCAGAAATATGAAGGATATTCTCCATACTCAACATACTTTTGGAGAGTATCGTACTAGGGTTTAACAATATTCTCAAAGGAAGTGACTTCTCCCGATTCAAAAGCAGGTCGTTACATTTGTCATATTATTGGAGGTTTTACTTTAATTCCATCGGGAATTTAAGTCATTGCTTCCAAAGTGGCCAAGGAATCCGCGAAGTGGTTTTGGCTTTTTGGAGTATGAAGAAATGATACTTGATCGAATTTGTTCATGAGTTTGGTCAAGTGGATGTGGTAGGGTTTTAAGTTTTCTCCTTTCACTTGCCACATACCATTGGCTTGAGATATAACCAAGTTAGAGTCACCAACGATATCTAGCTTGGTTGCCCATTTTTCATATGCCAATTTGAGACCTGAGAGGCATGCCTCATATTCTACCTCATTATTAGTGACATAATATTCGAGTTTTATGGATATTGGGTATTACGTCCCTTCGGGTCAACTTATAAAATCCTAATTCCAGAACCCTATTTTCTAGAAGCTCAGTCAAATATCAGTTTCCATGTGTTTGATGTTATACTCATAATTCCCTCATCGGAGAATTTGAGTTTGTCTTTTAACTAAACAATAATGGGTTGGTCAACAAGGATGTTTGCAGCAACGCTTCCTTTGAAAGATTTTGTATCGTGTAGGCTATGTCGTATTCAGATAACATCATTATCCTTTTAGCTAGCCTTGGTAACAGAATAGTTCATTGGAACAAGAAATGGATCGGGTCTAGTTTTGATACTAATTTGATGGTGTGGGCTTGAATATAATGTCTCAACCTTTTGGTGACCCATACTAAGGCCTAACAAATTTTTTCAATTGGAGTACAATTAAGTTCACACCTAGGCATCCTCGTATTGATGTAGTATATACCATGACTATGTCTGTTATAGTAAGGTATAGGATGAGAAGAATGCCGACTTTGAGCGGCATTAATATGGGAGGAGATTTTAAATAATGCTCGATTCTATCAAATGCTTGTTGACAGTCTTCATCTCATATAAACTTTTGATCTTACTTTTGGAGCTTTAACAACGGATCGTGTGTCATAGTAAGCTTACTAATGAATCAACTAATATATTGGATTTTTTCAATAATTCTCGGACCTCCCTTTTGTTTCAAAGGATCGGTATAGCCGTAATTGCTTCAATCTTAGAGGGATCGACTTCGATGCCACTCTATGTGATTAAAGGCCTTGAATTTTACTAGTTGTGACTACGAAGGTACATTTTTTTCAGGTTGAGTCATATATGATATTTCCTAACTTGTTTCAGGAATTTTTCGATATTTAGGACGTGTCCTTCTCGATCCTTGTAATTTTACAATTATGTTGTCGACATATACTTCCACTTCCTGGTGGATCATGGGTGTTGCCCTTTGATAGGTGGCTCCCAGGTTCTTAAGACCCAAAGGCATGATCCTATAATAAGTAGTTCCTACTTCTATTATAAAAGTGGTCTTTCCTTGTCTTACAGGGCCATCAGGATTTGGTTGTATCCTGAAAATCCATCCATGAATGATAGCAGTTCATGACCGAAAACATGATCTACTAGTATGTCGATGTGCAGTAGCGGGAAGTGTTCTTTTGTGCTAGACTTGTTCAGATCCCAATAATACACACATATGTAGTCTCCTATCATTCTTCAGAATGGGGACTATGTTGGCTATCTAGTTAGGATATTCCACTACCTCGAAAAATTCAGCTTCGAGTTGTTTTTGGACTTTTTCTTGGATTTTGTTTACGATTTCCTCTTTTATTCGTCTAAGCTTTTTCTTTAAAGGCTTAGCTTCAGGATATAGAGGAATGTGATGTCTTGTGATCATTGGATCAATTCTTGGCATGTCCTTGTATGACCAGACGAAAACGTCTTTATTGGCTTTCAATAGCTCAACAATTTCCATACTCTCTTGGGGGTTTAAACTTTGGTCGATTAGTATAATCTGAGGATCGTCGTCCATGTTTAAATTGATTTCGATTGTCTTTTCCGCGAAAGAAATAATCTCATCCTCAGTTTCTAAGAACTGTTAGGTTTCAAAATTTAAGTCAGAGTAAAAGGAAAAATCAGTTTTACTCAAAGACTCGAAGTCTACTTCTTATGTTACATTGAGAGATTTATTACATGTAAAAGAATATGATCCAACATGATCATTATTTTGTTTTTCTTATAATGTACAGTAATTAACATCTCTCTACACATGAGAGGAAAAGGAGTTATACTTTCATCGATCACAATATCGATGGATGAAAGGGAGTCGGTTTCTTGAGAACCGAGATAACTAGATTTCTTGAGTTGGAGCATTTGTCTTGGGAATCCGAGCCATGTTTTGCAGGAGTTGTGCCATTAGTCTATTCTTTTCTTAATCACACAAATAGAAGGGTTAGGATTATGAGGATAATCTGAAAAGATTTCGAGACCTAAAAAATATCTCTATAAATATGGATTGGTAAAGAGTTTGGGAAATTCAAAGCATAGGGTGTTTGTCCCTCGTGGGTGAAATCCATTAAGAGTCAGTGGAACAATTATGTGTCATTTGGATATCCTTTTCTTGAAGATTTCTTCGAATCTTTTAGGAAAGTATCCTAAATCACGTCGATCCATGTTACAACATGGTTGAGGTAATTATGTCATGCTTTTGGAGTTTGGGCCTAAACCCATGCTAGGAAAATATCTCATTTGAAGCATCATTCTTACTAATGGCATGCTAAACATATTAAAGTCAGGGTGTTCTGAGTGGACATATCTCGAACCCGCTTAGTTCAACCTCAGGGGCGTCAATGTAGGTAGACCCAATGATTGTTGCAGTGTTAGTGTTGTCATTGATTGTGGTAACTTGGTCATTGGCAATGAACCTGAATTTTTGGTGTAAGTTAGAGACTAAAGCCTTGGCTTGATTAAGCATGGTCATCCTAAGATCAAGTTATAGGAAGGCTGCATATTGAAACGAAAGTCAACTTGAAAGGGGATGTCAGCCACTCAAACGACGCACTTAAAGCAATCCATTATCTCGCGGCGAGAGCTATCGAAACCTTTGACACATAGGTAAGATGGTATGATTTTATCTCAAGATACACCTATTTTCTCAAGAGTCCTCCAAGGACATATGCTGAGAGTGGATTCGTTATCTATTAAGACCATCACAATAGTCTTTCTCTCCATTTGCACAAAAAATGTCGAGGGCTTTCTCATGATTTGTTTCGGATGATGGGAAATCCTTATCTTTATTGTCGATCATGTTGTGTTGCAAACTAGTGGATAAGATCACTACTAGCTCTTAAGGGGTAGTGTTGGTAGGGACATTGGCCTTGTTTAACTCGTTAAAGATTGCTTTCTTGTGCTCGATAGATTACATCAAGAATTCCCAGATGGAAATGGTTAGCATTTGTCCTTTTTAGTTGACTTAGGAGGCTGTCTCTTGGGTTAAGAGCTTTGGGCTCATTTTCCCTTCTAGTAGCTATAGAAAGTTAGGAGGTATATGGCCCATTTGTCGATGTGGTTTTCATGAAACCGGGTTGGAAATCTTCTCCACCACGTGTTGCCGCAATATCTATTAGGGAATTGATGTGGACAATCGTTGTTTATGTCCACCATTCATAAGTCTCACCAGCGAGCTTTGGGCTTCTCTTTGGGTTAGGGATTGATCATGTTGATTGCTGGATCGGTGTTATGGATCATGTGAATTAACACATTAGAGTCAAGGGATGCTTCGTTAGTGGTGAGCATATTGACTTTAAGATCCGGTAATGGATTCTTTGTTATTTCTAGCTTGGCAATCACGTTCTGATCGATGAAGTCCTAGAATAGGCGTTTGAGGGCACTACAACTGTCAGTAGCGTGGTCCTTGTCTTGGTGATATTCACAACAAGTATTCTCATACTTTCCCAAGAATAGTCCGTCTATTCTTGGGGAATGAAGTTTGATGAGATTCTTATTATGGATAATCTTTATCACTTGACTTTAAAGATATTCCTAAGTCGTCAAAGACTCTTGGTGGTTTAGGTGCCTTTGGGGTGTAACCTTGGTATGAGTGGTTGTACCTACCTGTTGTGGAGACATAATTGTGCTCGCCTTTTGATTCGATTGCTCATGTTAAGCAGTAGTTACCTGGTGCACTTTTGTCTTATCCTATATTGGAAAATGACTTGGGGATGGGTAGCTTTGACAACTTTTCCCTCTTTCTATTCTTTCTTGATAGTGTCATCGAGGTTAATATCAGTCTTTAGCAATTTCTTTATATTTTGAAAGGTTTTAATGGAGAATCCAACAGAATATCGTCCGTTAACGTTTTCCAAAATCATATTGATTTGTCGTTGATCTCTTGTGAGGGAATCGATTTCCTCGGCGATAGCTTTCAATCATTGATAAACATGGAGAATTTCTCATTTTATCCTTGTTTGATATTCTTCAACCTCTTTTCTGGTCGTTTGAGGTTGAGATAAATTGAGAATCATTTTATGAACATTGCGGTCAGTTCTTCTATGCTTTGTAGATAGACTATCTTTTGTTGGTGATATCAGCATAGAAAAGTTTCATCGTGGTACATGTGGAATATGTGGATAACAATTGGTTCTCCAAGTCTCAATGAGGTCATTACGTAGGCGTCGTTCTTATCTTTGCAGCGTCGCGATGAAGAAGAAGACCGGAGCTAGAAATGACGTTGTTTCGTGCCTATTTTGGCGTTCCTTCTAGTGCCATTGGTATTGGGCGTTTCCAGCTAACGGGGTTGATGTCTTGTTAGTTAATTCAATGCTCCTTGGCGCACGCTTTCTTCCTCTACAATAGACTACGCGGAGCACTCTAGCGCGTTGGATTGGATTCTAGCGTCCGTGACGTGATTCCTACTACACCGAATTACACAAAATATTCTTGAGCTATGATTGAGAGGTCCGACAAAGAATTTTTACATCCAGGACCGAAAGGTCTAAACGTAAGACCAATGAATCTTGACCCTAACCGAGAATTCTTGAACCTAGGACCGATAAGGTTAGCATGGGGCTAACCTATGACCGATGGGCTTATAGAATCCGACTAAGGATCGTAGCCTTGGACCGAGAGTCCTTAGAACCTCGACCGAGGGACTTCAGCACCTTAACTGAAGGTCCAAAGCCTAGCCGAGGGTTTTAAACCTCGACCGATAAAAACAGACCCAAGGCTTAGGACTTCGGTCCTAAGGCTTGATTGGTTTAACTTTTCAAAGCCCAAAATTATTTTTATAATTTTGGAACCCCAAACCATTTTCAAAAAATCCTAAAAAAATAAAAAATGCTTTTCAAAATATTTTTGGATGTTTTACAAAAATATTTTAACTAAGGGATGTTTGGTGTTTATTTTTAAATCCTAACACCCTTAAAATGACTAATATTCTTCACGTATATTCATCCCTAGTTATCATGAACAACATGTACCATATTTAAATATTATTGTTTCAATATTTTAAATAACGCTAAAACCTAGAAGCATGACTAGGACCGAAAGAATAATCGGTGAAAATAAAACGTTATACAATTGATTTTCAAAAGTCAACTTTATAAGTAGAGACCATTTTTAAAATGGGTACAGAGGAGGAAGCGTGAAAGCCCTTTTCCGAATATCACCAAACTAAGAACTAAAAGAAACTCTGACCAATACGTTTGTATATGTATGTTATTTTTATTGATTTTCAAAAATCAATTTTCGAACTAAAAGAAATAATGTTTTGAAGTAATATTTTTTAATTAATTTAAATTTACGGATTTCAAAAATCAAATTGTAATTTGATTAGTGTAATTTTCGTATTATTTAAAATTAAACCAAAAAAATAATTATTTTTAATTAATTTTAAAAGTTTCTAGGAATTATTAAAAATATTTTAAAATAATATTTTAATTAGAAATAAAATTCTCGACAGGCAAACTAAAGTTAAAATTCTCGAACCTCAAGCCGTCCACGTAAACTGAAACCAAAGTGTATTTCCGGGTGTTACAATAATAAACAGATCAAAACATTAAAACATATATATATGAAATAAACATATCTAAACAATAAATAATAAACAGATTTAAGATCTCAGAACAAGGAACTTTGTTCCATCCATATAAGCTGAAAAATTAGAAAGAAGATGAAGGAGAAGGAAGAAGGCTTTGAAGTCGCACAAGTGGAAATGAAGAAATCGTTGAATCCCTATAGAGAAGATAGTGAGAGAAGAGAGTAAAAGAAAATAGTAAAAGTGATGGAAAAATACGAAAGGTAAGGTAGTGAATAATAAAAGAAAAAGAATATGTATTTTTTTTAAATCTCGACGTAGGACGACGTAACAGGCCACGTAAGATTCGTAGCCTTAAAAGCCTGTCCCTTCATTGCTCCTATCATTTTTCGATTATGAATTTGATCAATTTTTAATTTGACCAATTCATATATTTATATTTATATATATATATATATATATATATATATATATATATATATATATATATATATATATATATATATATATATATATATATATATATAACTGTTCATGGTCCTTTTGATTATGGATCTATATTCTGTTTATATATTTAATTTATTTTTTTTACTCTTATTTTAATTTCTTTAAAGGTTTTATCGTTTTAAATTTAATATTTAAATTAATTAAAAATATATAAAAATTTCTTTTCATATTCTTAAAACTTTATAAACTTAAATCATAATATATCGACATAAAGAATGTTATGATACCACTTGTTAGTATATTTAATCTAAATCTTTACTATTTAACTATACAATCTTAATACTTTATGTCGATAAATTAAGATAAACTTTAGTTGCGAAAATATACATAGATCTGTAATGAAAAACGGTTCATTAAGTCATTTTTTGTTGTTTATCGAATCTTCTTTCGATCTTGGATCGCCCAATTTTGGATATGGAACTTGATCGAAATGTGTGATGTATGTGGGATTTAGGCATTCCAACCCTCTCTAAATAGTCATAGAGAACATAATAGTTAGAATATATGTGTTGGGGACGAGAATAACCAACAAAATAGAAAATGATATTTTTGTTTCTTCACAAATATGTCCCCATATTTATTATACATGTCTAAATAAGACCATAACTTTTACCCTAATAGCCTCTGTCATAAATAAGAATTTCCCTAAGTCATTTGTACTCAATCCCATTGAGGAGAGGTTTGAAGTGTATCCATGGCGCTTATTAATCTGATTATTGATGATGTTTTAACAAAACAAAAAATTGTTGGAATTTTTTTTGAAGAATTTGAGTCTAGTACCTGAATCATGTTGGTTTACATCAGACTCACAGACACATTATTTAATTTTATCCCAATAGAAAGAAATAATAATGTCAAACTACAAAAGAATTCAATTTAGATAATTACATTCATGATCCCATCTCCATGAAAAAAATAGATTATAATTATATAGGATAAGAACAATAAGATTGTAAAAACTTAGAAATATATATGATAAGAACGATAAGAATATGAAAACCAAAGTGTTAGGATTTTTTTAACAAGAAATAAATTTCCAATCAAATATAAGGCATGTGCTTAGCACATTTAGATACAATATAACACTTCATAATCATTGTGCATGCAAACCATTATTCTTTACAATTTACTGAGTTGAGAGGGAAATAGGGTGTCAATTTGTATGATGAAACGACCATCTCAAATTTGCACAATAATTATGTTTCTTTAGGTTCTACTTCTCAAGAACTAGTGAGAGAAAAGCTGAAAAGGAAAGGAAGTATCTTAGGAATATGTGGTTGAGCTAAGGGATGGAGAAACAGAGGGAATGAACAAAGAAAGAGAAATGAAGTAACTGATCTGATGATGGAGAAAAAGAAGCTCGTTAGGAAGATGCAACGATGCTAGCCGCTATGCTTCGACTTAGCCGCGACCTTCATTCCGAATACTATATTATAACAAAGTTAAGACTATCATAAAACACAATTATCAGTAGCTATAGTTGTACTACAGGCAGGGCGGAACTAGGATTTGAACTCTACCCGGCTAGAATGATTGTAATATCAAATAAACAAACAAAATAAACCAAGTTTAATGTCGCTATTACCCTCTAGCGATGGAAAATCATCCATAACGACGGTATTTTCTATTACTGTAGCCCGGGCAGCCTTGTACATGGATCCACCCATGACTACAGGAGTTTCTATTGTTGAGAAATGATCTAATTTAAACATACGATAAAATAAGATATAAAGATAAAGTGGTAAGAAAAATAAAGAACACAAGATATAACGAGGTTCGGCCAACAATGCTTACATCCCCGGGGAGTCGTCCATTCTATTGATATTCCATGGAATAATGGTCTAAGTAACCCTAGGTTACAATGTCTATATTTATAGGAGTACATTAAAAGTCAAAAGACTAAACTACTACTCCTAAGCCCAATAAAGCTTAAAGCCTGATTACAATATATAAACTCTAATAAAATATGAGTCCAAAACCTAACAATCTCCACCTTGAGAGAATACCGCGCATATTGAGATGTGATGAATAAATTACCAATTCAACAATCTCCTCCTTGACGAATTTCACGTCCCTTAGGAAATACACGTGTCGTACCCATCAATCTTCACCTTGACAAAATTCAAGCCATCAAGAAATAAGTGGGTTCAACACTTTAATCTTCACCTTTGCTCGAGTCATTAATAAGATAACTTTTCATACCTCCACTTCCATTCAAGAGCCCTTATAAGAATATCAATTTCCACCATCACGTATATCGCGCCATCAAAAAATTATGAGCCACACATCAATCTTCACTACTCGAGCCATTCACGAGAAAAATCATTATACCTTCAGTTTCGCTCAAAAGTCCTTAAAAGATAAAATCATATAGTTTATACACAAAATAAATTTGATTAACCACGTTATTTTAACGACGAGAGACATTCAACAACTCTTCCCAATCTTTGTTCATACCCGTTGACATATGCAGAAACTAGAATTAACAATTCATTATTATGTCAAAATAATCTTTACAATTGTTTGCCACAAACTGAGTGTCTTATTTTTCAAGTCCAAGAATCGACTGAAACCAAAATACCGAATAGACCCAAGACGAACTTTCATCGTCTACTTTTTCAAAAATCAGATATCTATCGAAATATGAGAACACCCAAAACGAACTTCCATCGTTTACTTCCTCAAAATAAGATATCGATTGAAAAGCAAGAAGACCTAAGACGGACTTTTATCGTCTACTGCATAACAAATAAATTAGGTTATCATGACATCTCTTTTCTCTAGCTCAAGATCTGACAAAGTATTTGTCACCCATCTTGTCTTGAACGTTGTATACTCAACCAACTTGAACCTCATACTTCTCCTTAAACACATAAACTTGCAATATGCTAGTTTCTTGAATCCAAAAATGCCTAGCACTCCAAGAATATTATTTCAAGATTCACTATATCTCTTCAATTGTCTTCACCAATGCATCAAATGATCATCCATAGTTTCTCTGAAAGAAATCGAATATCCTTCCATTTGAATTGATCGAACCTCACATTTAGCCCCTTTTTTATGACTAGGAATCTCATTCAAGGTCTCAATCATCTCAATCATTTAATCTATGATCCACAATGTATAGACAATTAAGATAGAAAAAAGAACTAACAAAATCATCACTTTCGAATTAACTGAGTCTCCCATCTAGCCCCTTTTTCATGACTATAAATCCCACTCAAAGTTTTATTTATCTTCTCACATTAGAAGATAATGCAATGATTTCTTCTTGGTTCGTTTGAGAGTTACTCTTAAGATGTCTCCACCTCAACCTATAAGTGTCTTACACTACTCTTCCTCTTCCTAGTCTTTAATTCATATTGTGTGTTAACTGGAATTGTGTCAATCCTTAATCACCCACCAACTCAATGCAATCTTGAAGTTTGGCCTGAAGGATTGCCTCGATCATATTTTTGTCAAGTGTAAAGCACATAATCACACAACCGTCTTCATCTTGATTAGCTCTTCCAATAAGATAAGGTCATAACCAAAAAGATGCAAAGTTTTTGGTCCCAAATAAGTCAAATAAAACTAAAATAAGCAAACACTTTAAGCCCAAAAACAAAAACTTCGAGACGCCCAAACCTTGATATGAACGTTGAGTGATAATGATGGAAGAAGATATGAATTTATTCGTTAAAATAAGTTATAATCTAAATAAGAGAAACATAACATAATTGGAATCTTATACGATCAATGATTTTAAATTAGTTATCAAGAGAGTTCAAATTTCGACCATATAATAAGAATTGTTTATGCATGAAGTTAGATTCATTATTTTGTAGTATTTTAAAGAGTCTAACTAGGGGTGTTCAATATTTGGTCTAAACTAAATATTCGACCGTATTCGAATTTCATTTTCGGTTTTCAAATCGAATTTAAACCAATTCGAATTCAAATACGGTTTTCGAAATGGTTTTCAAGTTTGGGTTTCAACTCGAAAACAAACTGAAAACCAAATTTATTTTTTATTATTTATTCTTCTAAACTTATCTTAAGAAAAAGTTTTAAATAATCAAATTAGAATATTTTGAATACAAGATTTAATAAAATATATATATATTTATACTATTGGTCTAGTGGTAGAATAATACCCTACCACGGTATAGACTCGGGTTTAATTCTCGCCTGGTGCAATTGATTTTGAGTTATGCTAGTTCTCATTTATATTAAAAGTAAAAAAAATCGAATTCGGTTTGAATTTAAAATTCGAACTGAATATCGAATTTAGTTCGATTTTCGAATTAGCTAAAACATAAAAAATCGAATAAATCGAACTAAGGAATTTGAATAACTCGAAAACCAAACCGATGAACACCCCTAAGTCTAGCTATTTAAACAAAAATAAATGTACCATTAACATTTAAAAAAATGTATAAAAAACAATTACAAACAAGTTTTTTCAAAATTCGCATCCAACCAAAAGCTAAGTTACTTAATTAGTCTTCTTATTAATTACTCCATTTTATAAAATATATTTTAATTTAATACAAAATTTTATTATAATACATTTATATATTCTGTTTAGATATTAGTAATCCTTAGTAGATGAGTTATCACAATAATATTTTTGATTGATAATTTGATTTAATATTCAATTATTGAAGATTTGTTTTTATTGAAATTATTTTTATTTTCTAATATGAATGTTTTCAATTTATATAATTTTGGAAAAGTTAAAAAAATATATATAAAAAAATAAAATAAGTGGATAAAAGTAAGTTTTGTCATATTTTTTAATAATTAGATAACAAAATATTGAATTAAATTATAAAGTTACATTTTTTTACGTAATTTTGTTTCTTAGTTTTATACCATTATTCGTGCAAATGCAGGACTACATGTTAGTATAATATCACATCTTTATATTTTAAATTTGATTCGTATTTACACAAGTACACAACACATGAATATTTTTATAAAAACTAAAAAATAGTAGAAAATGTCAAAATAAACAAAATCCTAATTTTATAATTTCATATCCACCCAGTTTTATTTTCAATATAAAAAAATAAAATAAAAAGAAGAAGTAAATCATCCTTGATATGATTTTGTTTTTATTTAAGAACATTCTATCAATTTAGACATTACATCAAACAAAATTATTGATAATCATTATAAAAAAAACATTTACAAAAATAATAATATTATTATTTATTATTATTATTTATGTATAATTAATTAAAAAATAATAATAAATAAACTATACATAAAAAATGTAGTAGTTACAAAATTAATTACATAATTTAATTTATTTTAAAAATAATAATTTAAATTTATAAGTATAAATTTATTTTATCTGTAAAATCCTAAAATTAAAATAATTTGTAAATATGTAAAATTATATATTGAACACAATAATTATTCATACATATTTATTCTTACCTAACATTTTTAATTCAATTAAAAATTTAATTCATACATATATTTTTATTGATAAAATTCTCTTTCAATTTTGATAAAATATCTATTTAAGATTATTTAGATTTTTCGAATATTTTCAAAATATATAAGTTTAGAAAATATTTAATAAGTTTTCTATTAAAATAATAATGTTAAACATAATATGGTAATTTTATTAATAAGTTTCTCTTTTATATATATTCTTTTATATATATTCTTTTATATATATATATATATATATAATTTAATAACAAGAGATAAATAAAATTACAAATAGAGAAAACATAATCATATACCTTACCTGTAATATTAAAATAGCTCAATTAATAATGA
>NW_025919663.1:0-22007 GCF_907164915.1 Impatiens glandulifera | reverse complement strand
GACTTTTCGACCTCAATAGCAACATCTAGACCCTACTAAAAAAGACCAATCTAGAATCTCACCTTGCCACATACCGGAAATGCTCAGTTCCATCAAATATTTTCACCGCAAACATCAATTCGACATTGGGGTTTTGTCCAGGATGATGAAGGAGTTGATGCCCCCTTTTGAAGACTCTGTTGCCATGCCAAGGACGAACCTTTGGCTCTGATACCAATTATTGGGAAAAATGACAAAATAAAAGAATAAACAAACGAAAAAATACACTAAGAATTTGATAACGGAGTTCGGTCAAATGTTGACTACGGCTCCGTGCATTAAGACTATTAATTAATAATGAAGAAGATATATAAATATTGAATGCAATAAATCAAAGGGGGAAGAGTTCTTTTTATAGATTAATAAACTTCCCCCACTCCTATTATCTTCCGTTGTGGGATTCTAGTTGTGAAGATAGTTTCTCTTATATCTTAAAAATCTTCTCTCACTCTCATTATCTTCCGATGTGAGATTCTAATTGTACCAAAAAACAACATATATGAGTTGAAGTTAAAGCCATTTCTATGTGTTATCATGTTAGTATATAATTTAAAAAAAAATATAAGTGTAACTTTGAAGGATAAAAATAAGAGAGATTAAAAAATAAATAAATGTGAGAATAGTCCTAATATATATTAGTTCAAATTTGAGAAAACTATTGGTTATTGGTGGATAGCAAGAGTTTAGTTTTAGTTTTTTTTTTTGCCATTTAACAAATACACTAAAACTAGATGTTTGGTCGAGAACATATCTAGGATTCCTATTTAATTTGGACATCGGACCCCTTACAATTGATTCGGTTGAGCATATAAGAATTTGTCATAATCATTTCGTCATGAAGAAGAAACACTACCTTTTATTTATTTAAAAGTGACATAGAGTTCTTTTATTAAAAAAATAATTAAGACAAAATAAATGTCTCAACAAATCTAAAATAAGACTAGAAATAAATACGTGGATTAATTAAATTTACATCTACATATATTACAAAACGACTAAAATAATCTGACGCATTTTGAATCGAGTAGTCATCGTTACTTTACAAAAAAAAATCAATGCTTAAGTTTTAACTGGTATTCAACCTTGGGACATGGGTTGAGACAGCAAATTTCGACCCTCTTATTTGTCATAATTATCTGATTGAAAACTTAGATAAATTTATACCACATATATATATATATATATATATATATATATATATATATATATATATATATATATATATATATATATATATATATATATATATATATATTTTTACAATTTTTAACAAATATATAATATGTTAATATTAAAATAAACAAAATTAAATTAATCTTAGTGGATATAATTTTCTTCTTTATATAATTAATGATCGATTTGAGTGAATGAATTCAAATGCTAGTAGAAATATACTTTTAATTATTATATTGGTGCCCTGGTCCTTTGGTAAAGATCTATAAGTAAATTATTAGGTCAATGACCTTTACCCAAGGTCACATTTGGAGTACAAACCAAGATTAATCTTGTTTGTATGCAAAGGATTTCAAAATGGTTGACTTCTAATAATTATACCTTGCTATATAGCCTTGAATTACAAACGGTTCAAACAATGGAGATAATGAGGTGAATAGGCGCGAAGAGTGCATTTATCATCCTCTCGTTCTATTTTGTTTTTTAATTACTATTCCGATATGTTCGGTTTCGGAGAATTTCTGTGGAGAACCATTTATATCATATTCCCTTAACATTTTTTTCAATTATAAAATTATATAAAAGAATGTTTTTATATAATATAAATTTAATATAATAAAACTTCATATTACGATAAAAAAAAACTTACAACTTTTATAAAATATAAAAATAAAAATATTACTGATATTATATATTTTATTTTATTTATTTGTTTTCGGGGCATTGACACAAATACCAATCAATTATCGATCACATCAGAAAAAAAATGCCCTAAACAAAATATTTGGAAATGAAAACCGCGATAAATATATAATTTTCAAACTGTAAGGATGAAAACATAGAACGACTTGTATGAGTAATTTGTGACCAGAGGACAGGCTTGGACTTAATATCTTGAAGATTTAAGTTGGATTTTTATTTAAAATATCAAATAAAAATTAGTAATAACAAGTTATTGTGTTAGATCATTTATAAATGAGTTGAATGTGAGAGATGTGATCCGATCTAGACCTTGGTCACAAAAAATAAAGTAAGATAAGATGGACCACAATCCAATTATTTGTTTTTTTTGTTTTTTTATCTCCCTAAAGTTACATTTGGAGGAATACCTCTTTGGTTTTGATTCCTTCTTTTACAAATCATGACATATTTGAGAAGTCATTCTAGATCAGCCTCTAGATTTTGTATAATGAATTTATTAATACCTCATGTTAAAAATGTAATATTAACAACCCATTAAGATAGTTTAGTCTAACTATGAGATTAAAATTCACCATGTTTCCATCATTTGAACTAAAATATAAAATATATTTACTTTTTAAAACTATTAAATAATATTCACATTTTATCCAATTATTCCACTTTAATACAAACATTTTTTTTTTCAAATAACTAAAAAATGATTCAAATACCCTAAGATCAAACAAGGCCTCGGATAAAATTCGGTATTCAGAATCCTATGTTTAACTACGACACAGCTGTCTGTGTAAGGTTTCCAGCATTTGACTACACGAATGGAATAATACACAAGTCTGTTTCCAGCTTATTTCCCACCTTGTCCCATGTCCACCATGTTAACATCAGCATCTTTCAATAGATAAATCTAATTATTTTTAATTAATTTATTCATAACCCGCTAATGTTCTTAAGAAATCTAATGTCACGATATTTTTAAACTTAGAAGGTAAGTTTAAATATAAAAAATTGGAATAATGTATTAGTACATAACCCACAAACACACTTAACCATTTATTCAGATGCAGGACTTGCCGCCTGACAGACTCAAACTCATGACCTTAATTAGAGTGATAATATTCACCTCTTGTTGTCGCTTTGCTATAATAAAAGATTGTAAGTGAAATATATGTCATATTGTATGGTAATGTTAGCTTACTTCCCTCAACAAAATAATTATTCATATGTAACCACATTGCTTTATTTTTTTTTAATTTCATTCTCTAGATATAAGTTGTTAGATAAATTAAACCGGTTAAAATAAGAACTTAACAAAACAAAATTCCTGTGCAGGAACGGTTAAGAACCAGGATCGGTCAAAAGTTTGACCGGTCAAAAATTCAACCGATCAAGAAAACAAGACCGGTTAGAAGACAAGGCAAAAGATGTAACCAAAACCGAAAGTCATCCGGTTAACCTGAAGCTATGAACAACGGGTAGACATCCTAAACCGAAATGCATTCAACCGGAAAACCGATGATGAAGCTACTTAGAGAAAGAAGCCAAGAATATCAAACTAAGTACAGCCTAAAAATCGGTGTAAACAGATACTTTGAGTATCTGCGGAAGATGATACCAAAGGAACAGACTGTAACATTGCCATATTCATACAAGTTCGGTGATACTCTACAGGCTGTAGAAGACCGCCTGAAAAGATCTTTCCACTCTGGGATAAGTTAGAGGCGCAACCTTCCAGGTGCAGGCAACTGTCCAACCGACAGTTGCTACATTAAGTAAAAGACAAACCTAGCCGGTTTGACCTACGCATTAGAAGCCTAAACCGCCAGGTCTGAAACACTGAACCTCTGCTCAACCAATCAGATTCAAGGAGAAGAAATGTGACCGTTGGCACATTTCACCTATAAAAGAAGGAACTGAAGAGGAGTAAATGCAGTTACTAGTTCCACCAGCTACAAGTTCTAATAGTTATTAATTACAAGTTCATCTCTCTACAAGATTCAAAGTTTAAGTGTGCATCTGAAGTGAGATTACAATTTCGGTGAGAATTGTACGAGTGTTTATCGAGCAGCAAATAAGTCTCGATCGGATATTGTGTTTGTGTATTCCTTAGTGAATATCCTTCTCGCGGTTTCGAGAATAAGGGATGACGTAGGAGTTTTATCTCTGAACATCCATAAAAAACCTGTCTTGTTCTTTACTTTCTGTCCGCTCTACGTTCTAACCGATTTGTACTAACCGATCTGTACCGCTCTAACCGATCTACATCATTTTAACAGATTTACTGAACCTCAAACCGACCTACTAAACTCCAAACCGACTTTATCCAAATCCATCTTTATTCATCCCGTGTGTGTGTTGCTTCAACCTGAAACAAACCACTTCCGCACTTGAACTCGGTTCAAGGGTTTGTGACAGTTTGTGTAGTATTGAAACCCGGTCTTAATCTCTAACCGGATTAGCGCCAACCGTTGAGTGAAAGGTGTAAACCGGCCAGACCCCGGTCCGCCATCCCTGACCTAGATCCTAACAATTGGTATCAGAGAAGGTAGTTTCAATACTCAAGCAACCCGAAACAAGCAAGCATGACTTTCGAGAAGCCTCCAATGCTAGAAGGTGATGATTTCGCCAATTGGAAGATACGCATGCACTTGCACCTAATCACTATGGATGATGAGATACCGTTCATCCTGTCTGAAGGACCGATAAAAATTGATAAAGATAGGAAGGATTGGACAAAAGAGGATAGGAGGAGAGCCAATCTGGACAATCATGCCAGAAATCATATCTTCAACGGTTTGGACAGAAATACCTTTTGTAAGGTCAGAGATTGCGAAACCTCAAAGGAAGTATGGGAAACGGTGATTCAACTTCATGAGGGAAATGAAAGAACCAAGGAAAACAAGATAATAGTGGGTACCCAGAAGTTTGAAAACATAAAGATGAAACCAGGAGAAACCATGAGGGAGTACAGTGAGCGGTTTACAGATGTGATAAATGAGCTATCAACTCTTGGAAAGAATTATGATAACAAGGAAACTATCATGAAAGCTTTAAGATCTCTTCTGAGTGCATGGGATATAAAGACAATGGTGATGAGAAAATCAAATTGCTTAAGCAAGATGAAGCTACATGATGTATTCGAAGATCTTAAGGCATATGAGTTTGAAATGAGATCTAGGATCGAAGATGAAGTATCAGCCTCAACCTCCACTAAGGCCTTAGTCACATCTATGGAACCGGTTACTCCTGCACCGATCAAAACCGCTGAATAGTTCACTAAGGATGCCATGGCAATGCTTGCATAGAAGTTTGGCAGATTCATGAAGAAAAGCCAACCGACAAACAACAACTATAACTACAATGATAAATCTAATACTAGATGTTATAATTGCAATTGTTTGGGACATTTCAAGTGGGAAAGCAGAAAACCAAGACGGGACGACAGGAAACTGGATGGTCAGAACCAAAGAAACAACCACTCACAAACCGATGAGGGAAGGGAAGTTCAGAAAGCACTGATAGTCGATGATGGAGGAAGCTTATGGGCTCACAGTGACAGCAATGATGAACTCACCTGTCTCATGGCAAACGAGGAACAAGTATTTGACTCTCCTTGTGAATAATTTACTAAAGATGAGTTATTTAATGCACTAAATGACATGATAGTAGATTACAAGAATCTATTAACCTTAATACCAACCCAACTCAACTTTAGAACCGACCCCATAGCACCAACCCTGTCCGAACCTAAAACCAATAGTACTCAACCTGATGAAACCTTAGAAACCGAGGCAGCACCTAAACTATCCTCTGAGACTGAACAGCTCAAGGAGTCAGTTCAAGAGTTGGCCGAAGAGGAAGATGCACAGAACCGGTATCGAATAGCCGTATGGAAAATATCCAGTGAAATGGTGAACCAGTTGTCTAAGAATATAAGAGACATCCCAAATGCAAATTTGGTCTTGGATATAAAAACAATAAATCCGACAACCAGAACCGTTCCGACAAGATGAAGCTCACAAAAGACAATCTTCCCTTTGTAAGATTTGTCAAGAGCTCTTCAACCGACGATGAGGAACAAAGTGCCTCAAATCCGGAAGAAGAAATAACCTATGTTAGTCCAAATGACTCCGAAAAATGGTTTTATCCTGAGAGAAGGAAAGCCAACCGGCCCAAAGGTAAACAAACCGATCCACGACCACATAGAACAAACCAAAGGCTACCACAAAATAAGGCACTCTTAGGACAACAAAAATATGTCAAACCGAGTACAGGAAAACTAGTTAGAACCATAACCAGGAAAGTTGTCCGACTTATTAAAGTCTAGATACACAAGGGACTAATCAATTGTGGACTCAAGTAAATGTGGGTACCAAATAGTTGTAAATATGTAAATTTTGCAGTATATAAAGAAACGGCTAGGAAACTCTGAGTGGTACCTGGATAGCGGTTGCTCCAGACACATGACTGGAAACAACAACCTTCTAACCGACATCAAAATAGAAACCGGTGCAATGATTGTTTTCGGTGACAACTCAATAGGTAGAACTGTGGACAAGGGTAAGATTGTCCATGATAATTTAACAATTAATAATGTACTTCTAGTCGAAAATCTACATTTTAACTTGCTAAGCATTAGTCAGATGTGTGATGCTGGATATATAGTCGAATTTCTCAAACATGCATGCTTAGTTAAAAACTCTTAGGGTAACATACTACTAACCGGAAATAGGTTAGGAAATATATACAAGGTAGATTGGAAAAATGAAGTGGAGCATCCTATTTGCATGGTAGCTAAAACCGATTAAACCTGGGCTATGGCATAAAAGGCTAAACCATCTAAACCTCAAAACCTTAAACTATATCCGCGGTAAAAAGCTAGTTGAAGGAATTCCTGATATAGTATTTAATAAGGATAAGGTGTGTTCAGCATGTCAAATGGGTAAACAAACTAAGTCAACCTTCAAGAGTAAAGGACACATTCAGTCTAACCGTTGCTTAAATCTTCTTCACATGGATTTATTTGGACCGATTAGGGTCACCAGTCTAGGTGGTAGTTGTTGATGATTATTCTAGGTATACATGGGTCACATTTTTGGCATCTAAACGTGAAACCGTATCAAATTTAATTACATTGCTTAAACGTTTGTAAAATGAAAAATCAACACGCATAAACAACATTAGGAGTGATAAAGGAACCGAATTTACAAATAGCACTCTAAACGCATTTCTTGATGAATCCGGCATCAGACACGAGTTATCTAGTGCTAGAACTCCTCAATAGAACGGCCTGGCCGAGAGAAGAAACCGAACTCTCAAGGAAGCTGCAAGGTCCATGATAGCCGATTCGGGTGTTGCTAAAACATTTTGGGCTGAGGCTATCAGTACTGCATGTTATACACAAAACCGGTCTTTGATCAACAAGTTTCACAACAAAACACCATATGAAGTGTATTTTGATAGGATCCCTAACATTAGGTATCTTAAAATTTTCGGTTGTAAATGTTACATTCACATTAACGGCAAAAACTACTTATCTGATTTTGATGCAAAATCCGATATTGGGATCATGCTAGGTTACTCAGCAATTAGTAAAGCATATAGAGTATATAATGCTAGAACTTTAACCGTGGAGGAATCTATTCATGTTGTATTCGATGAATCGGTTGAAAATAACACTACATCATCCTTTGATCTACACAACAGATTGGAAAATAATAATATCCATTCTGATAGTGTAGATGATTTTCCTGTTTTCAGACGGTTTGTCCATGACCAAATGGGTGCTATTGAAACCCAGCCGGATCAAACTGTCACACAGTAGGAAGCTGACACCTCGGTACAAACTAAGGAAATCGGTCGGTCTGACATTATTGATCAGCCTACCGATATGTCTAGCCTTGATCAAACAAACGGTGATTTGGTAGACACTCCTGAAACGAATCTGAAAAGGAACACAAATCAACCTCTTGAGCTTATTATAAGTGACCCTTCAAAACCCGTCCAAACTAGGCAACAAATACTGGAGGAATACTTCAATTCCGCTTTCATATCCAAGATTGAGCCGAAAAGGGTGGATGAAGCATTGTCGGATCTGGATTGGATCTTGGGAATGAAGGAAGAGTTAAACCAGTTTGAGAGTAATAAAGTCTGGTACCTAGTCCCTAAACCGAAAGATCAACCGGTCATAGGAACAAGATGGGTATTCAGAAATAAACTCAATGAAGACGGTTTGGTTACAAGGAACAAAGCTAGATTAGTGGCACAAGAATATAAACAGGAAGAAGGCATTGATTTTGAAGAATCATTTGCTCCTGTAGCTAGAATTGAAGCCATTATGATTTTTCTAGCATTCGTTGCTGTCAAAAATTTTAAAGTTTTTCAAATGGATGTTAAAAGTGCATTTTTAAATGGTGACCTACGCGAAGAAGTATATGTTGAACAACCACCCGGTTTCAAAAATGCTGAACTACTCAACCATGTATACCGGTTAAACAAAGTTTTATACGGTTTAAAGCAAGCTCCTAGAGCCTGGTATGACACACTAACCGCATTTTTGCTAAAACATGATTTCACCATCGGTTCGGTGGACAAAACACTATTCAAATTCGAGAAGAAGGAACATATCCTACTTGTTCAAATATATGTAGATGATATCATCTTCGGTTCAACCGATCCTAAGTTATGTGATAAATTCTCAACCCTGATGACTAACAAATTTGAAATGAGTATGATGGGAGAATTAAGTTTCTTCCTAGGTCTTCAGGTTAAGCAACTCGAAGAAGGAACTTTCATAAGCCAACCCAAATATACTAAGGAACTTCTAAAGAAATTTGGGATGGACACATGTTCCTCTGCCGCTACTCCAATGAGCTCATCAATCAAGCTGGATAAGGATGATGACGGTCAGGGAGTAGATCTGACTGCTTATCGTGGAATTATCGGCTCACTTCTATACCTGACAGCAAGTAGACCGGATATACTATTTGCGGTCGGGGTGTGTGGAAGATTCCAGGCTAATCCCAAACAGTCTCACTATACAGCCGCTAAGCGAATCCTGAAATATCTAAAGGGAACCCCTGAAGTCGGTCTGTGGTATCCAAATGATCATCTTTTAACCTCACAAGTTACTCTGATGCAGACTATGCAGGTTGTAAAGTTGACAGAAAAAGTACCATCGGAACATGCCAATTCTTAGGTGATCGGCTTGTGTCATGGCACAGCAAGAAACAAACATCGGTTGCTACATCAACCGTAGAGGCTGAATATCTGGAAGCCGGAAGTTGTTGTTCACAACTCCTATGGATTCAACAACAACTAAAGGACTTCGGTATCACCGCCGAAGAATCTCCGATTTTCTGTGACAACACAAGTGCCATAGCAATCACATACAACCCGATTTTACACTATAGAACCAAGCACATCGACATAAGGCATCATTTCATCCGGGAACATGTCATGTAGTAGCATATCCGGCTGGAATACGTATCAACAGAACAACAAGTAGCCGATATCTTCACAAAGCCTCCGCAGGAAGCTATGTTTTCTTACTTCAGAAACATCCTCGGTTTAACCGATATTAATCAACTCATTTCTTAAACCTCGAATCTCTAAAGGGAAAATCGGTTCGGACAGACAAAACCGGCAGTTCTTCCTAAAATGTTGAAAACCGAATTTACCATCGTATTTATAGAAGAACCGCTTTGTCTATCAGTTACAGTAAACCGACCAGTTACTTAGTGCCTATACTAATTAACTTCATCGGGACCAATGATTGAAAACCAACCGGTTTGAATATAATATATTCTGAATTATTTGGCTTCCGAACAAAAATGGAACAACTGTCTATGTTTAGACGTATCTGTTCTAAAAAGATACCTTTTCAAAACAAAACAGTCATGTCTTAAAAGACGTGAAGATATGATATCTGTCACCGTCCAAGCCTATGACTCACACCATTAGGCTGTGCATATACCTAATTCATGCAAAATGCTTTATACTATGGTTAATAAACTAAATCACCTACTACCCACTGGATAATACTATCACCCCTCAACTAATATATAAGTTAGGTGAACATCAGACAAATATCCACAATATCAACTTATCATCTCACTAAGACAAAAATGTCTCAGTTCCAAAACATTCTCCAAGTTGATTTTGACTCAACGCAGGGGACACAACACTATGAGATATTCAAAATGATTAAATCTCTAGAAAGTATCGGTCCGAAGCACTTCCTAGATGACAAACATGTCATCTTCCCTGAGACCGTACTCGAATTTTTCCATAACGCTAGGGTCTTTCGTGGTACTCCATACTTTGATACCCTTATCCAATCTAGGGTTAAAGAAACGGTGTTTGATTTCTCCGAGCGTGATTTTGCTCGGTGCTTCGACCTTCCGAAGGAAGGTCTTACCGATCTAAATGTTTCGGCGGAACTAAAAGCTGAAATCTCTTTGAACTTCTCTCGCTCGAACCTTCCAGTCGATGACCACAGAGCTCGGTCATCGTTGAGGGCTGAATATCAACTTCTCAATGACATCATCGGTAGGGCCATCCTGGGAAAGGATGTCACAAACACCTACTGCGCCACCGTCTTCAACATCATGACCGCTATCACAACTGATACTCCGGTCAATTGGTCTAGGCTGCTGTTTAATATCCTGATCTGGATGATCACTACCCGTCCTACTGGCTTCATTCCTCAGATCAGCTTTCTACTCATAAAACTCGGGGTTCCTCTCTGTCCGGGTGAAGGACTGAACCAATCCCAGGTCCTGACCAGGGATTCAGCTGATTCCTTCTATGAGCGGTTCGAGAAAGCTTGGAAGAAGAAGAACCGACACCTCACCTCCTCCGACAATTAGTCACTCGTTCGGACAACCGGTCATTTTGCTGTACGCACCGATTGTATTTTTAACCTACTCGATTATGTCTCCTTTCGGTTTAATCTATGTTTCTCAGTTCAATGTAATCCGTTTTTTCTTAATGAAATTTCACTACTTTTTGAATTCCAACTGCATGGGAAATTACACAAATTTAATTAGTTCCCAACTAGACTCTCAGCCTTGGTCTTCGTAACCGGTCAAAAAGTAAACCCTTCCCAAGGCGTTTTGAAAACATAAATATTCCCCAACATTAATGAGACAAAACGGAATATCAACATTAAATGCTCTATTTAAGAAACCTCTCCCCTTCATACCAACACACCTTAAAACAAAATATTGTAAACTCTCTATCTCTCTTAGCAAGAGTTGAAAAATGTCTCATCGCACTCTCAGGAACTATCTATGCGTCGACTTCGATTCTGTCCTAGACATGGAAGATGTTGAATTAAGGGAGATACTCTTTGAATCCCTCGATGAAACCGGACTTCGCGCTTTCCTCGAAGAATCCGGACCTCTATTTTTTCCAAAAGTACTAGAATTTTTCAACAATGCGTCTATGTTCAACGGTGCAGTTGTATCCACCGTGAAAAACAATGTCATCGTTCTCCCTGAGAGCGGACTTGCCGGAATGTTTAATCGTCCCACTGAATGGTTTTCAGATTTCCATCCCGGGTGGGCAGTGCAGTTGTTGATTACGCTGAAATGTTCTCCGGATCTGAAACACTGGTGGAGAATCACGGCCTTAAAACCAACCTTGCTCCCCACATCCAACTCCTGCATGAGATCGTCAACCGGTCAATCATATGCCAATCTCCAAACCAAAACTATTCCAAAAGGACTTTCGACATGATGACCTATATTGTCAGCAATACCCCCATCAACTGGGCATCTGTCATCTTCAACAACTTGAAAACCATGGTCGAAACGAAGAGAGGGTTCGGCTATACTCCTCAGTTGAGCCGGGTCATTCGAGCCTGCGTTCCAAATCTTGGACCGGGTACACCGGTGAATCTCTCGAATGTCCTCAACGAGGAGGTGGTGGATGACAAACTTTCTAAGATGATCACTATGTAATTTTCTTTTTCTTGTATATATGTACTCCAAACCGATCTTTGTATCGGTATCTATCATGTCCTTCTGCTTCAATCGAATATGAATTTAAATTATGAAGTTCTGAACTCAGTTCAAAATTACAAAGTTCAAAAATCGGTTTGAATTTTCAACCGGTTGAAATTGCAAACCGCTTCATTAATCACCGCCTCCTTAATCACCGCTCAAAGAACTCCCGCTCTAAGAACTCCCGCTCAAAGAACACCCGCTCAAAGAACTCCCGTCAAAAGACTTACCGACAAAAGCTTGCCGCCCAAAGACATTTTGGAGGGAAAATTTGCCGCCCATTCTTGATGTGACGGTTCGAGACGGTTTGCATTCCAATCCGCGGCTATAAATACCTTCATTCATCATTTTATTTCCTTCTTCCGCGAATCTGCTTTCTCTCTCTAGCACTCAACTCTTTCCTAAGCTCTCAATCTCTCAATCTTTCGGTCTCTCCAAGTAAAATGGGTTGCGATTATGTGCTCTTTACTCACATCTTCCAAGTGGACTTCGAAGAAATTCGATCCAACAGATCGACAGAGGCTAAACAGGTGATGAATCTTATAACTGCCTCGGGTCTTGAACACTTTCTGAATGGACCGTTCGTTCTGTATCAAGATGCGGTCATGGAATTTTTCCAAACCTCCGTACACAGTGAGGGAGTTATATCTGCAACGATCGACGGAAAACCGTTTCAACTCACAAAAGAATCGGTTGTTGAAGTTCTCCGCTTACCGACAGAAGGGAGTGACTTCTCGGTGCTTACAGACGAGGATGCATTCCTTGCGGATTGTTGTAATGTATCGAATACTAAAGAACTGATAATGATGTCCGACAAGAAAACCGACCTCAAACCAGAATACAGACCACTTTGTGAGATTCTCTCAAAGTCGGTTCAAGGAAGAGGAGGCAACTACGATAGCCTCACACGCTTGAAAATTGAGATAATAGCCGGTTTGGTCAGAGGCATTTAGATCAACTGGGCCAAGGTTATTTTCTCCAATCTGTGTGAGATGGTGGATCCATCTTCAAAACGGTCGTGGGGATACGCCGTTCCACTCGGCAAGCTGATGCGCCACTCAAATATAGAAACCGGCCCGAGCATTTTTATTCCTTCCAGCAAGATAATAAAATCCACCCACTTTCTGAAACCGGAGGACAAACCGGGCAGGACAAAGGTCTTCGCCAGTAAACAATCAAACACTCGTCGAAGAAAATCGCAACCTAAAAAGAAAAAGGCTCCGGCGGGTGAACAGTCCTGAAGAAAAGCGGTTTCGCACACGTCCGTATCGGCTAATATTCAGGCCGACACCCCTAATCCAGAGAACTCCACGTCTAGCTCTAGCCAGACCCACTCCAACAACATCGAGGAGAATCGGTTAGACAAAGGGAAGGGGAAGGTGGTCGAAGAACAACCGGTCAAAAATGTTAATGATGAAACCTGTTCAGCCAGGCAACCGGAGGTATTTGAAACCGCGGACGACAACGTTCGGCAAATGGGAGAGGAACTTGTCTCCCAAATATTAGAGCAACTTTACGATCAGGCTCATGCTGCGAGCGATGTCTACTATCAATGGGCTCTGGAACGACAGGAAGTCCTTTATGCCGACATGTTACCGGTGCATCCCGCTAACCAGAGATATGAAAAACTGATTGAGATGGAAAGGTCGGTGCTCAACCTTACAAAGGCTAAGAGCGTGGTCACTACTATTCGAAGAGGAAAAATGGTTGAATCGCACGCCCGGTTGATAGAACTCACCGACCACATCCGTCATCTTCGTGAAAAGGATGTCCTTGAAGAGGAGAAAACCCAGTTCGATGATTTAGTGCTGGAATTGCTAACGGCCAAAGAACATGAGCTAATCGATGAAATGACGCGGTTTGAATTGGAACCCGCTCACCAAGAAGCGTCACACTTTTCCAGATCTCATCATGAAGGTGATGACGGTAACATATCCAACGGCAGTCCGAATCCGATTGAGGCCGATAATATCCCTCCTCCACCGAACCCCCGGTCAACACCGTTGAAACCGAAACAAATACACTACTCACAATCGGCCTAGATCTCTACAAACCGACAAAACGCCGGTGCCTGCTCTAATCGAGGCCAAGGTGATGGATTTAATCGAGGAATTTTGTAAAGATGCCATCATGTCGTGGTAGAAGAAAGTGAGGGAAAGAGAAAAGAAATCCATCCGGTTAATTGAGTCTACCGGTGAAAGACTGAAATCCGCGGTTCAATGGCTTACGGCCGTTGAAGATAACTACGGCCTGACCGATCAACTGTTCAGCTCCACGATACAAAGAACGACAAATCTGGAGACCGGCCTTGCTCACACCGACCAGCGGGTCGGTTTAATGGATCAAAAGCTAATGACAACAGATCAAAGGATGTCAACTTTTGAAGAGGGTCTGTTTCAATCCAGTATCCAGGCCGGCTCAATACTTTAAAGAATGACAACGCTTGAAGAAAAGCATGCCCAGACCGAAGCCAAGCTAAAGGCAGTCTCCGAACAGCTGGCGGAGATGATAACGGCCAAGCTAGCAGCCGACGAAGCGCTTGAAAAAGCGAATGAGATCGCGGCTCAGAAGATTCAAGAGACCGAAGACGAGCGAATACGGCTTCAAAAGGAAAGAGAACAGGCGGATGCATCCTTGGCCCAACATGTTCAAACAGTAGAAGATGCTGCACCAGCACAAGCAGTTCAAGCAAATGAGGAGTCGGCTCGACTGTTCCAACAACACCTCATAGTGGAGGAAATAGAAGAAAGGAATAAATCCTCGAAGGCGGCTGCTCCATCAACCTGACCGGTCACCATAAAGAGAAAGGCCTCCAAGAAAGCAGCGGCTAAAAAGTTATTGGCCGACATTTCTGAACCGGTTGCTGCTCCACCCAACCCAGTTTCCCCAGAGGTTGAAGAAGTCGAGGAAGAGGATATACCGCTGCACAAAAGAATGCGGGGTCTCGAAGCGATTCCAATCAGATCGGTTCCCCCACCGATCTCACCATTCACCGGAACCTCGGGCGGTCAAGGATCCTCCTCCAGAGTTGGCGCTGATCCCTGAAATCCGGGAAAAGGAATGATAGCTGACTACCTACGGGAAAGATTCATGCCTAAGAAGAGGGAATAGAAGCTTTAATTATTTACTACTTATGTCAATTTTAGTATATTTCCCACTTATATATATATAAAGTATTTTTGGAAACCGGCCTACAATTTACTTCTTACATGGTTTTGAATATTTTAAATAAAATAATCAAAAAGGGAGAAATTGATAAAATAAAATTTTTCTTCAAAAACAAATTTTTTCTCAATTTTTTTGAAAATTTTCTCTAAGTCATTTTCCAAAAATCCGGCCAAATAAACTTTTAAAACAACCGGCCTACAATTTACTTCTTACATGGTTTTGAGTATTTTAAATAAAATAATCAAAAAGGGAGAAATTGTTAGATAAATTAAACCGGTTAAAATAAGAACTTAACAAAACAAACTTCTTGTGCAGGAACGGTTAAGAACCAGGATCAGTCAAAAATCTGACCGGTCAAGAATCCAACCGATCAAGAAAACAAGACCGGTTAGAAGATAAGGCAAAAGATGTAACCAAAACCGAAAGTCATCCGGTTAACCTGAAGCTATGAACAACCGATAGACATCCTAAACCGAAATGCATCCAACCGGAAAACCGATGAAGAAGCTACTTAGAGAAAGAAGCCAAGAATATCAAACTAAGTACAACCTACAAATCGGTGTAAACAGATACTTTGAGTATCTGCAGAAGATGATACCAAAGGAACAGACTATAACATTGCCATATTCATACAAGTTCGGTGATACTCTACAGGCTGCAGAAGACCGCCTGAAAAGATCTTTCCACTCTGGATAAGTTAGAGGCGCAACCTGCCAAGTGCAGACAACTGTCCAACCGACAATTGCTACATTAAGTAAAAGACAAACCTAGCCGTTTTGACCTACGCATTGGAAGCCTAAACCGCCAGTTCTGAAACACTGAACCTCTGCTCAACCAATCAGATTCAAGGAACCGTTGGCACATTTCACCTATAAAAGAAGGAGCTGAAGAGGAGTAAATGCAGTTACTAGTTCCACCAGCTACAAGTTCTAAGAGTTATTAATTACAAGTTCATCTCTCTACAAGATTCAAAGTTTAAGTGTGCATCTGAAGTGAGATTACAATTTCGGTGAGAATTGTACGAGTGTTTATCGAGCATCAAATAAGTCTCGATTGGATATTGTGTTTGTGTATTCCTTAGTGAATATTCTTCTCGCGGTTTCGAGAAGAAGGGGTGACGTAGGAGTTTTATCTCCGAACATCCATAAAAAACCTGTCTTGTTCTTTACTTTCTGCCGGCTCTACGTTCTAACCGATTTGTACTAACCGATCTGTACCGCTCTAACCGATCTACATCATTTTAACCGATTTACTGAACCTCAAACCGACCTACTAAACTCCAAACCGACTTTATTTAAATCCATCTTTATTCATCCCGTGTGTGTGTTGCTTCAACCTAAAACAAACCACTTCCGCACTTGAACTCGGTTCAAGGGTTTGTGACAGTTTGTGTAGTATTGAAACCATGTATTAATCTCTAACCGGATTAGTGCCAACCGTTGAGTGAAAGGTGTAAACCGGCCAGACCTCGGTCCGCCATCCCCGACCTAGATCCTAACATAAGTGTTCATTAGTAAAAATGAGTCTTTTACCGAAAGTATAATATCGGTAAAACACTTATATTTATCGGTAATACCACTTTACCGACATGTTGTCAAATTGTCGGCATCTATCGGCATTTCTCTTGTCGGTAAAGGTGTAGAGGTCTTAGCCGATAGTTTTCAAAACTGTCGGTAGAGCTTATACCGAAAGATTTATACATATTTTTCGGCATATCCTTTTTCAATAGATATGATTAGATCTATCGGCATTAATTATAAAATGACATTTTAACATAGATCGATTTCTTCTAATTAGGATGACAACAACTTGGATATACAAAAACTGAATAATCTATTTAATTTTTATTCAGTTAAATATCGAAAGATTTATTGAAATCTTTCGAAAATGCCTTTATCGAAAGATGTGCTGAAAATATTTCGGTAAAGCCTTTACCGACAGATTTTAGTGAATCTTTTGGTATTGCTTTTATGGCCTTTACCGACAGATTTCTTGAATCTTTCGACATTGGTTTTATAGCCTTTACCGACAGATTTATGTAAAACTATCAGAATAATGTAAATAGACTTTTTCGACAGATTTTTTGAAATCTTTTGGTATTTTCTCTTTACAGATTTTAATGTTTTGTTTGTTTTTTACATAATCTTAACCTATTAAATATCATCCAAACAAAAGAAATACATTAATAAAAAAATTCATTACATTTTCCAAAATTCTAAATCAACATGTATTACGAACACGCGTTACCAACACGTGTACTAATCCAAAAACTAATCCAAAATGTACTTGTTCCAAACACGATAAACAATTCCAAAAACTACATAATTCATGACCCGAAATGTACGTACTAACTCGGAAGTGGTGGTTGCTTCTGTAACCTTGTTAATACTTCTATAATCTATTGTTGCGTTCTATCGTTATTAATTTGAACTAGCTCTTCGAGTTCATTGACCCGCACCCAGAAGACCCTCCACGTTGAGAATTGCCTCTCCTTTTCCCATCACCGTGAAAGCGCGATGGCTGGACGCCTGACCCAATACCCATCACCGCACCGTGTAGTTGGGGCCCGAAGACTCTCTCGGTCACCTCGAAGTCAGAGATATCAGGTGTGTCATTAATTACTTTCTCCATCTCTGCCTAAACATTTTAAAGTTTATTATATAAGTTATAGTTCTATTAAATTTTCAATTAATCTTTAACTTATGATATTCTCTTGTGATAGTTGGTCCGGCGTTGGGGTCAGGTTGTCTTTGATGACTATTGGGATTTGAGTCTTTCTGAACCTCTCTATAATTGTCGATGGACGTCTGAGTTTAGCCTCCTATTCAAATAAATTGTTCATCTGTAATTTAATTACATTATTTATAGTAAGTTTAATTGAATAGAATAATGTACATACCAGTTCATGTTCCACACGTGAAAATGGTTTACTACCCGTATGGTGGGGAAACTCACTTGTCTTCGGTTTCCAATATTGATTTAGCTTTTTTTTTCTGCATTTAAAATAAAATTATAGTTAGAACTGTCATCGGTACATATTTCTATTCTGAAATTGTATGTACCTTGAATAATGGGCAACAATTTTACCAAAATCTTTCGGCTTTGGCCTTCGATAACAAAAAAAATCAAACTGTTGGTAAGTGAGCAAAACTGAAAGATTTAGAAAAATCTTTCGGTTTTACTCTTGAATACCGAAATATTTAATACAAATCTTTTGGTATTCAAGATTTTCAAATTTATTATTTTAACCAGATTGAAGCATGATTATATTTTATCCTTAAAAATCTAAACACAATCCTATACTTATAAATTAAACACAAACCCCTACACATACATATATAAAACATAATCACTCATTTTAAGTATAATCAAACACAAACCTTTATACATCTTCATATAATCAAACACAAACCTATACTTGTAACTTCAATCACAATCCCTATACTTAGAATTTTGACTCACAATTGATATGCTTGTACAATTAAACAAGATTCATGTACTTAGAAACTAAAACACCAATTGGAAAAGGGTAAAAAAGAATAGGGAAGAGTGACCAAAACCGAAAGATTTATACTAAATCATTCGGTATTAGAAGGTAAAACCGAAAGATATACCTAAATCTTTCGGCTTTGACCTTCAATAACCCAAAAATCTTAAAGTACTGGAAGTGACCAAAACGAAATATTTAGCCAAATCTTTCGGTATTCGACCTTTTCAAATTTATTATTTTAACCAGATCGAAGCATGATTATATTTTATCCTTAAAACCTAAATACACAAACTCCTATACATATAAATATAAAACATAATCACTCATTCTAAGTATCTAAAAATCTTAAAATGCTAGAAGTGACCAAAACCGAAAGATTTAGTCAAATCTTTCGGTTTTACCCTTCAAAAACTGAAAGATTTCATAAAAATCTTTCGGTATCTATAGTTAAGCCGATCCATTCCAGAAAACCCAACACTTAGAAGATTTTCATGTTTTTTTGAAAAGATCAAAACCGAAAGATATAGTCCAAATCATTCGGCATCTCCCCTCCAAAAAATCTTTATACTTAGAAAATTTTTCTACTTTTTAAAGGGGTCAAAGCCGAAAGATATAGTATATATCTTTCGGTATATCCCCTAGAGGAAACTTTATACTTAGAAAAATTTTCTACTTTTTAAAGGGGTCAAAGCCGAAAGATATAGTATATATCTTTCGGTATATCCCCTAGAGGAAACTCAAGACTTAGAAATTTTTTAATTTTTTTGGAAGGGGTTAAAGCCGAAAGATGTAGTCTATATCTTTCGATATATCCCTTAAAGAAAACCCAACACTTAGATATTTTCTAGATTTCTTTTTTGAGGGGTCAAAGCTGAAAGATATAGTCTATATCTTTCGATATTGACCCTTCAAAAATGTTGTTTTTAGAAGGATCAAAGCCGAAAGATATACTCTATATCTTTCGGTATTGTCGCCAAATACTGTTAGAAAAATAGAGTCTGTCGGTATCTTTTATCATTGGCGACATATTTCTTCCTTTTAGTACCTATACCGATAGATAGATAAATCTACCAGAAAAATATTTCGGTAAAATCCTCTTTTTTACTAGTGGTTGGTTCGCATGGAGAATAGAACCTTGTGTAGAGGAAAAGACAAACTCAAACTTTCCACTTTTCAAATGGTCACTAAAGTAGGAGGTGGAAGAAAATTCTTCTAAAATTATTTATTTATTTGTATTTAAAATAATCTTTTAACGTGTTAAATACAAAATGTTTGGTTAATGGCTATTAAAATATAAGATAATATATAAGGAAGATATTATCACAATATTATAAATTGTAACAATATCAATATTTTATTATCTATTATATAATATATTTATAAGATATTATTATAATATGATATATTGTGCTAATATCAATATTATATTATTATATTATTATATTATATTAGTTTTCTCATAATTCAAATATAATGTTTATATATTAATTATGCAAAATTTATATAACTATATACACCCTTCACAATGATCTCTTTATCTCTTTCTTCTAACAATGACAATAACATTTATAATGAAAAGAAAATCAAGAAAAAAACTGATACATTTTTAAGTTAGTCCATGAAAAAATTTAAATAAAATGAAGAACAAAGAATCAAGACGTGGATGATAGTAACATGTAAAAATTATTCACACCATACAAATCATATACCTCTGGCTAGAGTATTTCAAGAATAGATGAGATGATAAAGATTTTAATGGAGAATATGAATTTCAAGAAAAAAGAGTCCATACAAAACTAAGCCTCCACACCTTGGTGCAAATATTGCAACCATTTTTGTAATTGACGAATGACGATTGACTGACACATCATTCATCTCACTCAGGAACAGATCCAGAAATTCACATTGGGGTGGATTAAATTATGAGTAATAAATTATATATTAAAAGAAGACGTTATATTATAATAATTAAATAAGTTAAACACTACATGATTTAAAAACACTAAATTCATCTCTAATAAAATATATATTACATCATTAGATAAATCTCGTTTAATATATAGTGTCCAATAGTCGACAAAAAAATTATGCTATATTTTAATGAGAAGTTTCGTCTTCGCATTTTTATTGCTGAAAATATTTATTCCGTAGTAGTAAAAGTTGTATGTTAAAGCTAAATAAATATTTCATTAAACAGTTATAAAAAAAATAAAAAAATTAGATAATATTAATTTTGAAATATTAATCCAACATAATAAAATCAAATAGTTATAAACATAGTAAAGTTAACCAATATATAAATTAAGAAGATAAATATTAGGAAAAGAGAATCAGAAGAAAAAAATAGTAAGATTCTATCTTTTTAAATTAGAAAAATAAATATAAAAAATTTAAATGAAAATAATTAAATGATAAAGAATTAGTAGTATATTAATTTAGTGAAATAAAATTTAGCTTAGCATCTTAGGGATCATGTTTGTGTTTGAAAATATGTTTTTACACAAGAATATTTAATACGTCCAATATAAATCTTATTTAAAGAAAATATTTAGAATATAAATATAAGTTTTATATATTTGTAACTAATTTAACAAATTAAAAATTATTGAACTTTAATCTTTAATAATTTATCACTTAAACTTTAATAAAATGTATACACACTACACTATATTATATCTTATATTTTTTTGATTTAGTCTAGAATATGCACTATATTTTGTTGATGGTTAAGAAGTGAAGATGTATCCAAACAACTTTTTAACATGTCACGTCTTAGATCGGAATTTAAAAACATGATAAATCTAACATATCTACTTGAAAACTCAAGTCACAAACATGAATAATCTAGCACGATAGTGATAGCTTGTGAGTGCTTATAGTGAGAGAAGAAGATGCAAAACTTTAGCGTCTTATAACCAAATATTTGCGAGATTGTATGCTTATACTAAACACATATTTATATGCAATATTAGGGTTTGCTCCTCAATATACGTGTCATCCTAATCCGACCCAAAGGCTCATGCACCCAGAGTTGGACCGAATTAGGCTCATGCGCATATTGGAGAAAACCCTTATATTTCATATAAATATGTTCTTAAATTTTCTCTAAGCAAAATCACAACATATTTTTGTTATATGACTCTAAAGTGTTCCCTCCTCCGTTCTCTCTAAAAACACTCATTAATGAAGAAACTATGAATTCTGTAAGTTAGAATATTGTAAAATTCTTGTATATCCACTTATTTAAGTAGTATATATGATCAAATTAAATTATGGAGATCTCATCTAGATTACACAATTAATTTATTTTCTTAATTAAATTGTTGATATGATCAAATTAAATTATGGAGATCTCATACAGATTACACAAATTTTTTATTTATTTATGTTGTTGATATGATCAAATTAAATTATGGAGATTTCATATAGATTAC
>NW_025919662.1:0-25084 GCF_907164915.1 Impatiens glandulifera | reverse complement strand
GCCATAATCAGTTTTGATCATTTTGGCTATCATGCATAAGAGATTAGATATCTTATTTTTCTATTTCATTTTAAAAGAGTTTCCTACTTTGCTTTTGGTCAGCAGGGTGTTTCCTTTATAATCTTAATAAGACATGCATGAGTTTGAAAATCAACAGTTAATCCATTATCACACAATTGGCTTATATTAATCAGGTTATAACATATGTTTTCAACAAGTAGCATGTTGTTGATGGTTAAGTTACCATGGATAATATTACTCTTACCCACGGTCTTACCCTTGTTGTTATCACCAAAAGTGATATTAGGCCTAGTGCACTTCGTTATTTCAGTTAGAAGTCGTCTATCACCGGTCATGTGTCTAGAGCAACCACTATTCAAATACTAGACGAATTCTTCCAAACAGCTGACCTGTTGTACATATAAATAAACATATTTACAGCTTTTGGTACCACATTCAATTGGGTCCTCGGTTAATTAGTCCATTGAGAATCCATATTTAATTTATCTTGATGGATTTCCCATGTTGTGTTGTGAGTAGTGTGTATGATTTAGGTTTAACAAACGTCTTCCTGTTAGCAGCTATTCCATTAACCTTAAAAGATGAATTTTGTCTAAAACTCCTTGACGTTTTGTAAGGTTTTGGTTTTCCAGACTTGTTATCTGCCCTCTTCTTAGGTTTCATCCAACTTTCATTTGGCTTTACATAAATAATCTCATCCTTTAATGTTAAGTCCTCACATCTTAGATCAGTCCCTTTATCAGTTAAACTATACCTGACAAAGCATATAGCCATAAAGATATATTAATTTCTTTGATGTTAAGAAATTCAAATAATTACAAAATTGGAGATGATGAATAGTTCAAGAACATTGGAGAAGGATGGGTTCAATACTCTGATTGGGTTAGATTCATGAACATTATTATTATTATTATTGTTGTTGGTGTTTATGTTTTGTTGACTTGTAATGGCTTGAGAATTGTATTAATGTTTTTTTTCATTTTCATTCATGATTGTTTTATATAAAATGAAGTGCAGTTCCAAATTTGAATATGAATCTGAATATGTTGATGTATGATTTTAGTGCCTTATTTTGTTTATTTGAAATTAATATATGAAATTAATTATAATTATTCTTACTTATTTGGTGTAACTATTTCAGGGGAGAATAAGAAAGAGAGTACAACAAAAGAAACATAAAAATACTTTAAAAAGGAGAAGGCTACAAAAACTAGAAATGTTCAAATTCTTATACACAGACTAAATGTTCAAGCTCCTATACCTACACTAAATGTTCAACATGCCTTAACCCTACCAAATATTCAACCATCATCACAATAACAATGTGTAAACCTTAATCTTACTTGACCACCATCAAATCTGATTTTCATTCATGGTGTTGCTGAAAAAGATGTTGAGAATATAGATGTTACAGAAATGCAAGTTAAAAAACCTAAAATTCTTATTGGGATTGAATGGGCCAAGTAAGTATTATACTAACATGTTTTTTTAGTTTAAATAATTATACTAATATGTTTTAATTTTATATTTATGCAGCTTTAATTTAATTATCACAAAGAGGATAAACAAAATTGTGATAAGATATTGGAGGGAGCTTACGTAAATTGGAATCAAATCCCTCAAGATGTTTTGTCACTATGGCTAAAAATGAATTGAGAAAGACACCACCCACACATTACAGATGAAAATTTAATTTTAATAAAAAAATATTTGATGATCCTAAATACGAATAGAGGTGCATAAGACCTGCAAATTATCGAGATTTGTACACGAAAAATGAAGGAGTTGTGTACTGCGAAGGTTCAATAATCTTAGAACAACATCGACGAATATTTATGAGTAATAGTAAATTAATTTAAAAAATTGAACTTGTTAACGTTTAGTTTGTTTTTTATTTAAGGAAATGAAACTCGGATGAGCGGCAACAGTCTTAAGAACTTTAGAACGAGATCACAAAAAGAAAAATGAAAGTTGGAGTATTGACCGAACAACCAAAACTGTGGTATATTTTTTAATTTGACAATATTTTCATATGTTTTAAAATGTAAATTATAAATTAATTATTTTATTCATTTTAATTTATTATAGAAAAAATATAATGAATTGCAATAAATACAAGAAGGACGAGATGATTCCAAAAACAAATCTGAAGAAATGTTATGGGTTGAAGCGAAGGGATCTCTTAATAATGGACGTGTATTTGACATGTCATATGTCCTTAAACAATAGATTATGGAATACATTTTTCACCAAATCAATTTTGTACGAGAAACAATAAAAGCATTGGAATTAAACATAGTTCAATATGGTTTATTTAACTAAAATTTGTTGGTTTATAATTTAGGTATCATTTGAAAGAGTTTATATTGTTGGGTTAGAATTTAGGTAGCATTTGAAAGAGTTCAATATTATTTTTAAAAGATATTTAGTGATCGTTCATAGCTTTTGAAATTAATTAAAAATAATTAATTTTGGGGTTAGATTTTAAATAATTCTGGGATTTGTAGTAATCAAATCACAATTTGATTTTTTTAGAAATCATTTAGTTTAAATTATTTAAACATAGTTAATTTTAAAAATTATTTATTTTTAAATAGAGTTGTTAATTGATTTTTGAAAATCAATAATAGTTGGAATACATATATAAATGTATTGTCAGGAGTTATTTTTAGTTCATAGTTTGGTGATACTCGGGAAATAGGTTTCGCGCCTCATCCTCCGTATCTGTTTTTTTTAAAAAAGTTTCTACATATAAAGTTGACTTTTGAAAATCAGTTGTATAACGTTAGATTTTTAACCAATTATTATTACGATCCTAATCATGCTTCTAGGTCTTAACATTATTTAAAATATTGAAACAATAATATTTAAATGCTGGTACATGTTGTTGATAATAACTAGGGAGGATTATAATAAAGAACATCAGTGATTTTTATTTTAATTCGAAGTTTCATCTTCGCATTTTTATTGCTGAAAATGTTTACTCCGTAGTAGTAAAAGTTGTAAGTTAAAGCTAAATAAATATTTCAATAAAAAGTTTTTTAAAAAAAAATTAGATAATATTAATTTTTAAATATTATTCCAACATAATAAAATCAAATAGTTATAAACATAGTAAAGTTAACCAATATATAAATTAAAAAGATAAATATTAGGAAAAGAGAATTAGAAGAAAAAATAGTAAGATTCTATCTTTTTAAATTAGAAAAATAAATATAAAAAATTTAAATAAAAATAATTAGATGATAAAGAATGAGTAGTATATTAATTTAGTGAAATAAAATTTAGCTTAGCATCTTAGGGATCATGTTTGTGTTTGAAAATATGTTTTTACACAAGAATATTTAATACGTCCAATATAAATCTTATTTAATGAAAATATTTAGAATATAAATATAAATTTTATATATTTGTAACTAATTTAACAAATTAAAAATTATTGAACTTTAATCTTTAATAATTTATCACTTAAACTTTAATAAAATGTATACACACTACACTATATTATATCTTATATTTTTTTGATTTAGTCTAGCATATACACTATATTTTATTTGATGGTTAAGAAGTGAAAATGTATCCAAACAACTTTTTAACATGTCATGTCTTAGATCGAAATTTAAAAACATGATAAATCTAACATATCTATGTGAAAACTTAAGTCACAAACATGAATAATCTAGCACAATAGTGATAGCTTGTGAGTGCTTATAGTGAGAGAAGAAGATGAAAACTTTAGCGTCATATAACCAAATATTTGCGAGATTGTATGCTTATACTAAACACATATTTATACGTAATATTAGGGTTTGCTCTTCAATATACGTGTCATTCTAATTCGACCCAAATCTAGGCAAATAGACTATCTCATCCCAACCTTTGATTGAGAATTTGCATACAAAGGTTGAATTGAAAAGGCTCATTCACCTAGAGTTGGACCGAATTAGGCTCATGCGCATATTGGGAAGAAAAACCCTTATATTTCATATAAATATGTTCTTACATTTATCTAAGCAAAATCACCACATATTTTTTTTATATGAGTCTAAAGTGTTTCCTCCTCCTTTCTCTCTAAAAGCACTCATTAGTGAAGAAATATGAATTGTCTATCCACTTATTTAAGTAGTTTATATGATGAAATTAAATTATGGAGATCTTATCTAGATTACACAATTAATTTATTTTCTTAATTAAATTGTTGATATGATCAAATTAAATTATGGAGATCTCATAGAGATTACACAATTATTTTTTCTTATTTATGTTGTTGATATGATCAAATTAAATTATGGAGATTTCATATAGATTACATAATTATTTTTTTACTTAATATTTTAATCTTCTTTTAATAATTAATTAAAAAAGTTATTTGACTTCAAATATATTTATATTTATATATTTTTTTATTTCTCTTATATAGGTAAATTATTTTAAACTTAAAACTAATATATTTTTTTATCAAAATAAAATTTAAGAAGTTAAGTATATGACCAATTCTTATAGGAGTTAAATATATGACAAATTCATATAATTTTTTATTAATGGTGAAATAGAGGAAATAAAAGGAGTAGAGGAAAGATACAATATATATAAAATAATTTCACTCACTAATGATGATTTATAAACATGACAACTTAATATAATTTTTATTAAAGTTTTGTTAAAATATAGTTAAAAACTTGTTGAGATTTAATAAATTAAAAATAATACTGTGGAAATAATTTTTTTAATTTATAAAAAATAAAGTTATATTTAATAGTTTGTAGAACCATAACCATAAATATTCTCTTTAATGTTCATTTATTTGAAATATATTAATAGTCCTCATGCACAAATTCCTAAATTTCAAAAATATCGGTTTGTTATTCTTTATTTATAAATCTGAAGTGCCTAATGATTTACTATGAAAAACATTTAATGGGGTTCACTCACTTCTATTTTGGAAACGTGTATGATTCATTCTAATATTTCTCAAAATATCTTTATTTTGTTGGTTGTTTTTTAGGATGCCTCAAATGTGGAAGTAGGATTATGAGATAGGAAATTACTTATGCTAGTAGTAGTAGATGTTTGCTATCTAAGTCGTGTGGTTTCTTGAGTCTAGTCAAGCTTATGTAATTTTTAGATTAATTTCTTTCTGATCAAATAAAATCTACCATCCCTATGAAAACTATTTTTGAGCGGGGCATGCCCACTTGACAAAAGCTTTGGGACTAGACCCTTGATGAATCAAAGTCATCCAAAGCACCTACTCGAATGGAGAGACAAAGACGATTCTCTAAGAAATCAATGAAGGAACGAAGATTCTTTATAAAATACTCAAATGGAGAGACAAAGATGATTCTCTAAAAAATCAATGAAGGAACGGAGATTCTTTATAAAATATTATATATATTTATATAATTTCCACGGAAATTCATCCTCTAGAATCACATCTTCGGAAGGATGTTCTTATCAATGGAGTAGTTGGCAACCCCCTTGAAATGAGCAAGATTAAACAGGAACAAGAGGGATCCCATGAAATTAGTTTTTCTCTTGAGCCTACTTTTTTTTTTGTTCCCTCCTTTTTTGTTTTTACTAGGTTGTATTTTGAACGATTTAGTGAATAAATGAAATGAGTTACACCTCTCTAAAACAATTAATTGTTTTGATTTTAATTTTAATTTTGTATTCCAATTCATTTTCACTCTTTTGTCGTATGTTGTCATTTATTTTGTTAAGTTATTTTTGTCGTGTATGAAAACTTTCACTTTAAATTGTACTTATTGAATTGATAAATATATTATCACAAATGGAAAGTGATAGAGACCTTGCAATTATAAATATTTTATCGTTCATTCATTACATGGAAGATATGTGAAGAGTCATTCCAATTCAAATAGCTATGTTAAGAATCATGATTTTTAAAATCATATTTATGTTAGGATTGACATGGGAAATATTATAGTGACTGTAAAATATTTTGCTTCATGGTTACATAAATTTACTAAAGGTTAGTTTTAATATTTATTGATATGTTTGACAATTACTTGTATACAAGAACTTTGTAGGTTGGTTTTCTAGAGTAGATCACGCGATCTAAAATTTTGGCGTTGATATTGTGGTATGATGTATGTTTGATCGCATATTGTGAGAGTCAATTCAACATTGAACATGAGTATTTATAATTTTTGTATTAGATCTATTAATATATAATGAGATTATTGAAATACTCGTATTGTTGGTTATAAAATAAAATATCACTTAATTTCATATATTATACACTTTTTAATTTAAGTTTATTTAATAACGTATATTTATAATTACTTATTTTTTAATCTTAAAGTAATAATATATTAAAAATAAAAGCTAAAATATGTTGTTTATTTTAATTTATTTTTATAAAATTTGAGTAGTTGACATTACCCTAAGGCAAACCATGTTTGCTTCTTATATTCAAACGTTTTTTTTTTAAATAATTCTAATTTGGTTCAAATTTGTGGATAACTTTGGTTTACAAAAGAGTAGCTCCTAATTTTTTTCTTTATACGAAATTAGGAAAAAATATATTTTACTTATTTAAATGCATTTTAAAGATTTTGTTTGATAGTTTTGAATTTGGTTACACTAGGGATAGAGTCTTAGCATTTTGTCCTCCATATCCATATAAGTAATGGTCTCTAATTTAAATATTTAAGCAATATTTGAAATTATTAATTTTACATTTATTTTATTTAGAATTATCCAATCCTATTGATATCTAAGGTATTAAAATTCAAATAAATTTAAACACACGTATTAATATTGGATCGAATTTGAACCTGAAAACTATGAATAATAAAGTTAATTTTTTTTGGGATAAACGACCTATCGTCATTTCATTAAAATTTCCCTAAACGGGTAAAAAACCACGAGTTTAAGAGATCATTCTAGACAGGCCTAGAATGATTTTGAAGTCGTAACATTCTAAATAAAAACTAAAAAGCTAAAAACGTAAATGAATTATCTGTTTACAATGTTTTCAATTCTAGTGAGTTTAAAAAACGGTAAACTCCAGTTCCTGCAGATATTCCAGTTCTGCTCCGTGCTTGGAATCCAATAAAGTTAGTTTTTAAATAATACATATTTTGCTTAATAAACATTAAAACCCAATTTTGATTTTTTGGGAGTGTAAGTTGTATATACTATATAAAAATAAAATGATAAAATAGAGAAAGGAAACCAAATTGTCCCAAGTAGAATATTTTTAATGTTTTTGTTGTAAAAATAATTTAAAGTGTTTTTATATATTTTTGGATTTAAAAAAATATCAAAGACAACCTTAAAAATGATAAAAACATTGAAATGTAAAAAGATAGTAGTAAATGGACCCTAAGGAAATTGGGTCAAGCGCTTGACCCGCGAGTTATGGTTATGGGCGTGGGGTGATCTACAGTCAACGAGCACATAGAACAAGTCAACAAACAAAAGGGTATCGGTTGACCAATGAGCGAGAGCCTTTGGTCGAAATGTAGGTTGCTTATTCGCCTAGTTAAAGGCCTTTGATCTCAATCGTCTTGACAGGGAGGGAGGCGACCTCGGTAAACTTCAATCTCCAACTAGAGTTTGAAACATCCAAATCATGATTTTTTTTACCATCTCAACATATGTAAAGCTCCTCCTCAACAAGTTGAAAGATCCTCCTCACTATACTCAATGTTTTTACACATTCTAGAGGTCCTAATTTAACATGTAAGGGTGTCATGAGAGATTCCACGAAAAATTGAGCCATCCCCAAAAAATTAAATTTTGTGATTTTGATCCAAAATAAAAATTTAAGATTATAGAAAACTTCCCTTATCCAGTAACAATTAATATGCAATAAAAAAACCGAGTGTTTTATTCAAAATTGTGAAATCGAGCGAACATTCACAAAATCGTTTAAAAATGGTTTAAAAATACTCTCGTTACATTTAAAAACTACTTGGATCGTCCTCGGATTGCAATTTTTATATAGAGCACAAGAATAACAAACTGATATTTTTGAAATTTAAAATATTAGACGTTTTTGTTTAAAGTGAATGAATGAATTCAATTCAACATGAAGTTTCTAAAAAGTTTCTAAATCATGCAAGATTTATTTGCAATCAACAAATGAAAGGACAGTATATAATAACACAAAAACTCAAATATGTAAAATTCAAATTTGAATTGTAACTTATGTTATAGATAAAATGATTGTATACCATTTAGAGATATTCTTATAAACATAGTGAAGTTCTTGGAATAGTCTACAATATTCTATCACCTATTTAGAATGATGAAGGGATTCTTTTATAATAGTCACTACCTTATGATGTCAATCCCACACATGCAATTTTAGAAGAAAAAAAGAATTTTTTTTAATGACATGCACAGTCTTCATGCGATTTCTCCCGCCATGGGAACCATGTTGCCTTCGAGATATGGGGAAAATGATCTTTGGTCAAAGTCAATGATAAATTTATTTTTCAAGAAGTAATCTTTAAAATGACCGATAATCACGTCATTTTGTGAATTATCCGAGAATAGTATTTTTTAATGTATTCAAATGAAGTAATTGCGTTGTTTCGACATTGCGTGGAACGAGATGAAGTTCTAGTTAAAACGATGCTTTTTGACGCTTGGTTGATTCCTTGGTCGTAGGCAGGCTATGGCGCGCTCGAGCTTGTGTTCTGTGATGAGCATTACGCGTTGTTGAGTGGTCTCGATCTTGCAAGCATGACTAGTATGCTAGGTTTATAGATGATAATATATAATTAAAAAAATAAAAATGTATTTTCAATAACAATGAAACATGATATTCTTAGTCAAAAGTATACAAATTTATAATCATTTAAATATTCTTTTCAAAAATATTAAAACAACTATAATATTTTTATGAGTTTTTAATAGTTATTACATTGATAACCCAAACTTCACAGTTGCGAGAAAGATTAGGAATAAAATATCATTTAGATTAAAAGTAATATAATTTAGTACAAATAATAAACTCTTAATATATAATAAATCATATATTTTCCAGGCCATTACAACTCATTTTTATAAATTTGTTCAATAATAATTTTTTTTTTTTTTGCAGAGAGGTCTAGTCCTCCATCCCTAATGGATAGTTTAAAAAATAAAAAATAATTAATAGAAACATAGAAAAATAATTAATTATTTTTATGTTTTATTATATATATATATATATATATATATATTTAGATTTTTATTTCTAATTTAATTCTTCGACAAGTTACACTAAATGATCCTTCGACAAATTAGAAACTATCAGAAGCCATAAGTTATCAATACAACAAAACATATTTTCAACAACTCTTATATGCCAACGAATATTAAGCGTCGATAAACATTAAAAGAAAAAAACTTTTTTCATCCTTTATATATATATAACCACATTTATTTTTTATATACAAAATTTGTTAAGAATCTGGTAATTTAATTATCCTAAATTTTAATATTTTTTATGTTTTATTTTTAAACTTTATAAATATTTTATTTTACTATTTTAATTTTTTTAAATTAAATTTTACTTATAATTATATTAACATTAAAATTTATAACCTAATTTTTAATTTTTTATAGTATTATTAATTGTTTTATTAATATTTATCTTTTAATTAATTATTATTTAAATTTAATTAAATTAAAATATATATATATATAAATAAAAAATAAATTAATTAAACATTATATTATATTTTAGAATAAAAATTAAATTTTATATATTTTTAAATTAGGAATCAGTTTGTAGATATATAGAAAAGCCTAAGTCCAATTCATTTTGTTTGTTGAAGAGACCAATTCTTTTAGTTCAAGGTACTTGTTTTAGGTTATATTTTTGTTTATTGTTTGTTTTAGTTTATATTTTTGTTTAGAGTTCATTTTAGGGTAACATTTATTCTATTACATACCGAGATCTTGACTTGCGTCCATCGGCCGATATCGGAACCTGTCATTTTATGTTATTCTAACTTAAATATGTTTTTTTCATCAAATAGATTTAATATAGGATTTATATATTTTTTTTTTATTTATTTTAATTCTTGTTGTTGTTATCAAATAGTTTGAAGTATATTATTGATCTCATAGTTTAAGATTAATTCCTTCTATATTTATGAACCTCAAATATATTTATAAGATATGTATGCACTAGTTTGATGAATAATATGTATCTTCATGTATTTTTTAAACTGAGATTATATAATATGTATGATATAGTTTCAGTTTAATTCATGTTGTTTCTAAACTACTACATTTTTAAATCTATTTATGAAATGTTTACTATTTAATATAGTTGTAGTTTGATTCATGATGAATCTAAACTTAAATGGTATAATATGCACGTTAATGTTAATGAATCTGAAATTGTATAACTGTATTTATGAAATTAATATTTTTCTGAAATGTTTAAATTGAAATTTATTCTTGATTACTCATTCATTATTTTATTAGAATTTATATATTATGAAGAAATAATTATTCATCGATGCTTTTGAATTACAAATATGTCTGTAATTAAATTTGCATTATTTAGTTGTAATTTTTTTATATTAACCAATTTATATTATAGCATTATCATTTGTATTATATTTATGTAACTGATCTTCAATTTTTTTCGCATTAAATTCACCAACTACTTATGTTTCAAAATTATGACCAAAATATTAATAAAAACATGCCAAATTTTACACAAAACGGCATTTCCAAATAGCTTCAATCCATCAATCTCTATTTTTGCAAACCTGTATAATTTAAACAAAATAAGCAATTAGATTTACAATCTAGTTTATATATGGAACGATATTCAATTCTAATTTTCTTACCGCTTTTGAAGCCCAAAACTCATCCCACCCATCATGGTGCATTCTCCAATAGAATTTGACAACAATATACAAGTAATATATTAGTCATAAAACTAAATCACATGAAAAGACAAACATGAATTTAAATCACTTGACAACATTAAAAGAACTCATATATTTAACATAAAACTAAATTACTTGTAAATTACTAAATAAATTTCATAAAATACTAACCTATTTATTAGACAATATTAAAATGAAACTAAATCACTTGATAACATTAAAAAACTCATATATTAAACATAAAACTAAATCACTTGAAAACTTACTAAATAAATTTCATAAAATACTAACCTATTAATTAGACAACATTAAATATGAAACTAAATCACTTGAAAATATTATAAAAAATCATATATTGAACATAAAACTAAATCACTTGAAAACTTACTGAATAAATTTCATAAAACACTAACCTATAATTCAACCTAGTTAAATCTACCTATTAATTATTTAAACATATAATTCAACATACTTAAATGTTTATTAATTTAACTAACATTAATAGCATTATGATAATAGAATATGAATTACATTCGAATAAGAAGCATATTTACCAAATTAAAGATTGAATCAATATCCTTTTTCATCAGCCATCCCGAGTGAGTATGTTTGGGATCGTTTGTTGCCCTAACTTAGTCCATAATGCTAGGATAGTGTCAAAATTTTCATTTAAAGACTACACTTGAGTTTGAAGAACAACTTTGTCCTGATCTAGATCAGTATAGTTGTACTCTAACAGTTTAATTCTCTCTTGTTGTTTTACATACTCTACCTTACATCTCTCAACTTCTTCTTTTCTTGTGTATTCTCTTTATCTTTCTTATAATTTAGAATTTATAAAGTACTAACGGTTTGTAGTGTATTCGCTCTTGGAACTCCCTGTTGCCTCCTTCTATAACTCTATTTCAGATTTATGTTCATTGGTATCCAAAGATTCTTGAGTTTAATGGAGTTGAGTAAATGAATTCTACATAAAACATTAATATTAACACAACTTTTTCTGCCCTATTTCCACTCCATGTACCATCCTTCTTTTTATGTATCTTCTCAAATGTTTCAAGAAGGAAAGGGTTTCTTCCAAGTTCTTCGTCTAAATTAAATCAGACGTAGTCTGAATTAATGCGCGAGTAGACGTTGTCTAAATTACATCAGACGTGGTCTAAAGTAATGCACGAGTAGACGTCGTCTAAATTACATCAGACATGGTCTGAAGTAATGTGTGAGTAGAAGTCGTCTAAATTACATTCGACGTGGTGTGAAGTATGCGCGTGTAGACATCGTCTAAATTACATCAGACATGATTTGAAGAAATGCGCGAGTAGACGTGGTCAAGAGAAATGCGCGAGTGAATGTCAACTAAATTACATCATACGTGGTATGAAGTAATGCACAAGTAGACGTCGTTTAATTTAATTAGACGTGCTAGTCTTAAGAAAAGCGCAATCAGATGTCGTCCAACTTCCTTAGACGTGTAGTCTGAAGAAGCGTCTGATACCCTACTTCAACCGTCATCGGAGAGGCATCTGATTATCTACTTAGCTCATGAGCTTGACAATCAGCAACTCTTTCTTAACCGTCTGGCCAGATAGTTGAACACGCCTTTATTGCATAAGTTCCACATATTTAAATATTCCAACTCACATTCTGTATTGTCCCGTACACCACATTCTTAGGAATATTTTAAAGTACAATCCGGTATGCCCACAATTAAACGTATATCCTCTGTTGTACGATCTTGTACTATTGGCGTCCATCCATAATATTGCTGACACGTGTCCAAAAGGAAGATTCTACCATTGGTGCGATTTCAAGTATGTATAACTATTCAAGGACAATGGAAGAATCTCTCAATCTCTCTCTATTTTTCTCGGTTCTTGAATTCTTGTTGAACACTCTATACGAATTAAGAATCACTAACCGTTGTACTCAATCTCCATGAGATTATTCTGTAATTCATCTACTGTTCTTTCTGTGTGCAATTTCAGTGTTGTAAGTTGAATAGAGGTTGTTCTATTCAACAGAGAGTTAGCTAGGAGTTTAGAAACATTCTGTTTTTAAGTCCAGTGTTTTCTAACTGAGTTTGTGTAGTTATTGTATAAATTAAAGCCTTCTAGTGAATATCCTTCTGGAAACAGAAGAAGGGGTGACATAAGTGTTTTTATCTCCTAAAATCCACAAAAACTTTGTGTGTTATTATCTTCCGCTCATTGCATTCGTTTTCCTAACGCTTCAAATCTAGCAAGAACTTCTGCATTTAAATCTGTCCAAGATCTTGCAAATATTTGCAAAAAAATAGAAACAAATCTTAATCCCTCACTAGATTAACATAAAATAGAAAGTTGAAAGTTGTTAACTATATTCAGAACCCTATGTATAGTCAACGCCGATCTTAACAAGTGGTATCAGAGCCAAGTTTTCTATTCTCAAGCATCTTCAGATTCCTGAATCATGTCTATCATCAACAAATACCCAATGTTCTCGAGGGAAAACTATGATAACTGGAAGCTGAGAATATAGGAGCATTTGGCTGCCCTCGATGATGACATGTGTTATGTCATCACCGATGTCCCAATAAAGATTATGAAGTACAGCTCAATACTAACCCCAATGGCAATCCTATGATGAAGGAGAAACCGAGGTCAGAGTTGACCGCCGAAGATAAGAGGAAGAACAACCTCGACAACATGGAAAAAATATCCTTTACAAGACACTAGACGATAATATGTTCAGTAAGATTACCACATGCACCACTACCAAAGAAATTTGGGAGCGGTTGGTTTAACAATGTGAGAGAAATGAGTAAACAAACGCAAACAAACTCATGGCTGTCATACAGTAGTTCGACAACATCAAGATACATCCCAGAGAGAAGATGACTAAATTTGATGAAAGATTTAGTAAGATCATCATTGATCTCTTCAAACTGGGCAAGACTTATAACAAAAGAGAGGTTACAATTAAAGTCATGTGTTCTTTGCCAAGAGAATGGGACATAAAGACGATGACAATGAGGGAGTCCAAAGACCTTAACGAGATAGAACTACATGATTTGTTCGCCGATCTAAAGGCCTACGAGTTTGAGATAAACTCTAGGAATGAAGAGGAGCCATCTATATCATTCATCTCGACCAAGGCGCTGATGACTACTGATGAGCCACCTACCGCCCTTGCTTTGAAATCTGTTGAGCAGATTAGTAATGATTCCATGGCCTTTTTCGTGAAGAAATTTGGGAAATTCATGAAGAAGACCAATCCTAAGTCAAGCTCTTCAAATAATAATAATAATAAGAAGAAGAAAAGTGATTATAATTCTAACTTGAAGTGCTTTAGCTGTGATAAACTAGGAAACTACAAGGCTGAATACTAAAAGCCAAAGAGGGATGATAAAAGGAAGGAAGTTTATAAAAGTTAAATTTAATATTAAACTTAAACTTAATATATATTTTATCCATCGGTACCCATTAACCCCTCAATTGACCATCATCTTGTGACTCACACTTTTTAATATATATTTTTTATCCCTCGGCAAACCACCCATCAATCTTAGTCGACCTCAATTGATGATACGTCTCTTGTAACTCATCAATCTCAACCACTTATCCTCCAATTAACCATAATCTTCTGACTCATACTTTTTCATCTGTCTCTATATTAGTGCCGGACTTGAGATTTCAAGGCCTGAGGCGAGCACAAAACTTGGTGCCCTCAAAACTAAATATTCATACATATATTTTTTATCGATTTAAATATAATAGTATTTGTAACATGAATTCTAGAAATAAAATATAATCAAAACAATATGTCATAAGTAAATACTAAAAAAACAAAAAAGATCTAAACAAAATATAAAATTCATGTTCCGAACTAGTATATAGTCACTTGAATATTACTCGTCTCACATTTTGAAGATTGACACATGAGCTCAAGAGACCATCATCATCAATAGACTTCTACTTCTCCAAACTAAATAAAGGTTTCTTCGTTCATTTGAAATTGCTCAAACCGAGTTTGAAGTGAAGAAAGAACTTGATTAATTATAAATAAAAAGTAATTAACTCGAAAAGATTCTTTAGGAGATTGAGTTACCTCTTCAATGTTGATATCATCAAATTGTCTCTTTCTCCGAATGATGCGTTTTTCTCGGAAAATAGGTTCAATTCCCATTTCACTTGCAATATGTTCGGCTTCAACCAAGACTTGATCGAATCAAGATTCTCTAAACTCTTGGAGAAAGGAAATAAGCCCCTTTAACTGTCCGATAGCAACATCAATATCTATTTTTTCTGATTGGAGAAACTTAGTGACAATTTTAATCTCATATAATAACTTGTACCAAATTATCATTCCGATTAGGAATTCAAAATTCTCAAGTTCAAATGATGCCAAGCCCTCAACTTCACTCTTTATTTTTTAGTCATAAGAAGTGTTTGCCAAATCAATTAAAGCATCTCTTTATTAAGGCATCCTACATGGCTTTGAATTAAAGAATCTTCCTTTTGTTTTTTCTTTCTTTTTTCTGCCCCAGCCAATATTTTCTTATAGGAGGCATGCTTGATAAAACTCTAAATGCTAATTTGCATTAAAAATTTATAGATTAACCAACATTCTATGAATCTATGATTAACCAAAATGTTGTAGGCAATAATGCAAGATACAGATTGTGAATTCACCATTCCACTAGACAAGTTTTCAACAACAAAAAATAATCAAGTAAATCGAACCAAAATCTCATCAAAATCGGAGAAAGAACTCTAGTGGGCAGTGGCGCAGTGCTGAGAAACAAGGTTGGAACGAGCGAAAAAGGACAAAGAGCTCAGGGAAGGAGACGACCAAATTTTCTGCTCCGATTCCGGCAAGATGGAGGATCAACGACAGGCTTGGGGTTTGGGGGCAGTGTTTCTTTTTCTTTTTCAAAATGCTCGTTCTTATTTCTTTTTCCTTGATTTTGTTGATAAATAGGAATCATGCGATTCTTTTCTCCAAGTAAGATAGTGTTTCTAATTTTTATTTTTTTGGATACAAATTAAGTTAGGGTTTATTATTGATAGGTTCTCAATTATTATTTATGGACTTTTTAAAAATAAGCCCATGAACATATCATTAAAATTTTTTATTTTAAAGATTTTGGTGCCCCAAAAATATTTAGGCCTAAGGCAATTGCCTCACTTATTACACAGCAGGTCCGAGCCTGCTCTTTATTTCCCTCGGCAAACCACACATTGGCCCTAATATTGTGACTCACACTTTTTCATGTGCCTCTATCCCTCGATAAATCACTCATCAATCTTAATCAACCTCTCTTTTACTCTCACTTTATAAATCAATAACCAATCACAAATCTTTTCCAATTATCATCCGTCACCCGATTTTCAATTCATGATATCATACTTTCAAATACTCGTTAAACTAACCACTAATCTCAACCTCACACTCGACAAACCACCCACCACCCGACCTTCATCTCTTGACATCACACTTTCAAACGCTCGACAAAACAACCACTAATTCCAACCTCACACTCGAAAAACTACCCACCACTCGACTTCCATCTCATGACTTCACACTTTCAAATGCTCGTAATATCAACCACTAATTTCGACCTGACACTCGACAAACCACCCATCACCTGACCTCCATCTAGTGACCTCACACTTTTAAACGCTCATCATACCAACCACTAATTTCGACCATACACTCGACAAACCACCTACCACCCGACCTCACACTTTTAAATGCTCGCTAAACCAACCAATAATTTGGACCTCATATTTTCAGATTCCTATAATTTGTTTAAAATTTGTGCCACCATATATTATAGTCAAGAATACATTCTTGAAAATATAAATTTGCATTTTTGGATTCAAACCCTAGTCTTAAGCATGAAATGTGAACACTTAAACCGCTAGACCACATATGATTTTATGATTGTTGAAATAATTTTATTATTTTGTGTATGTATATTTATTTTATATTTAATATTTATTGTCAATTAGTTAATTTTTATATTAACATAAAAATCATTTATACTCATAAAAAATTATATATATATATATATATATATTATATGATGTGAGAAAAAATGTATGACAAAAGATAAAATGTATTTATATAAAATTAATAATGAAAAATAAAATAATATATATATAAGCTAACAAATAAATATAAAATTATGAGTGTATGTGCATTAATTTAAAAACATTATTTATATATATATAATAAAATAAATATAAAAATTATGAAGGTAAATGCATTTATTACAAAAAAAAATTATTTATATTAATATAGATAATTTTTTAGATGATATATGGTAAGAAAAAAAATATATATAATATATATGGTAATGAAAAATAATATTTTATTAAGAAATAGAGAGTAGGAGAGAGAAAAGACAATGACATGGATTAATATGGTGCTTGTTGATTTTAAACAATATATATATATATATATATTGATTATTTTGACTTTATAATTTTCAATATTTTTTTATCTAATTATTAAAAAACATGAAAAACTTATCTTTATCCACTCGTTTTATTTAAAATTATTTTTTTATTTTTTTAAGCCTACCCAAAATTTTATAAATTGAAAACATTCATTAGGTGGAAGTAAATAAACATTTGATTACACCCATAGGCATAAAGTTTTCTCACCAATTTTGTGTTACACATAGGGATGACTATGGGGCGGTTCGAGGCGGGGAATGCATTTACTATTCCCGTCCCGTTTTTATTTCGGGTTTTTTAATACCATCCCTTTCCCATTTAGTTTTATTCGGTTTCAGGGAATCCCCGCATGACACTGTTAATTAAAAAAATTATAAAAATAAAAAAATATTATAAAATAATATTATATAAACGATTTTTTAAATATAATATATATTTTAATATATTAAAATTTTATATTATTATAAAAAAATAAACTTACAACTCTTATAAAATATAGTAAGTAAATAAATATATTGGTGATTTAATATATTTAACTATGTTTTATAGTGTTCGGGGCATAATTGAGGGGACGGTTTCAAATTGTCATCCTTAGTTACGCACTCACATATATTAATTACTTCTTTTAAAGAGATTCAAACACTAGTATTTAGTATCAAATGTTAATACTTTAACCGCTAGACCTCTTATAATTTTTTATTTAATTTTATAATTTTGTGTATGTATATATATTTTGTAAGTTAGATTTTGAATAATTATATAAATTATCTATTTTCGTCTAATATTAATTATTGTTATATACTTATTTTAAAAAATAAAAATATTAAAAAAATCAGCTAAACAATTCATTTAATTTTTTTTATCTATAATGATTTTGATGATTTAATAACAAATTTTGAGGGTGGACAAACCTTAGGGATTCACGTCCAATGTTTTCTTTACTCTAAGTAGACTTCCCTCAATGGAAGAACCCTTAGGTTTTTATCACCAATGTTTGTATTACTCAAGTCAACATTTCCTTCATAGACGAACCCTTAAATATTTTCACCAATGTTTGCGTTACTCAAACCAACATTCTCGTTTCCGTTTCAACTATAAATGTTCGCACACTCACCTATAATAATTATTTCTTTTAGAGGGATTCGAACACTAGTCTCTAATATGAAATGTTAACACTTTTGCTGATAAACCACTTATGATTGTTGAAATAATTTTATACTTTTATATAGGTATATATTTTGTAAGTTAGATTTTGAATAACTATATAAATTATATAATTTTTCATGAACATAAAAAAGATAATAATGATATAACACTACCACGGTGATCATTTCTCCTACATCAATAGGCTGTGATCATGCCTATTCCAGCAAGTTGATTCAAGAATAGTCAAAACATCATTAATGGATTTTGGTTAATTCAATCCACTTGACTCATCCAACCGACTTCGGGAGACTATAAATAGCCTCCCTCAACAATTATGAAGCTAAGGAATAACATATCAAGCCTTAAATCGGAAGAAATAAAAAATCCTCCAATGAAGCTCAAAAGCTTCGATTTTTTTTGAAATTTATGTGTAAGGCTCTAAAACTTGGATCTAGTCATCCCAAAAGTTTTCCTAAAGTCTAAGGAGTGTTCTTCAATCATTTCCATGCTTCCAATCACCCTTTAATTCATACTTTCAGTTTGAATTTGAAATTTTTATATTTCAGTTTACGTAAGCTTGTATGATGTCTGGTTGTTGAATTTTAGGATTGGAAATCGATCTTAAGATTATTTCAAAGATTTTTATTTAGGTTAGAATCAATTAATCAATCAATCAACCTTAAACATAAAAAACTCAAATTTGAATTTTAAAATTCAAAAATTCGGGTTTGTTGTTCTTGTGCTAATCCTCAAGAATAGTTGTCCATAAATCATCCCAACCTGTATCTAATGATGTTGGACAATTATTTGGATCATGTTTGATCCATCTCAATTATGTTTGATCAAAATCAAAATTTTTAAAATAATTGAAATATTTGAGTTCTTAAATTGGTCCAAATGAAAAGTTAGTGTTCTTATTTTAGTTCCAATCAAGTATATGTAGTATGAGGAAGTTATTGGAGAGGTCCAACCGGTGTTCTTTATCGAGAGTTGAGAGGTCCGACCAATGTTCTTCAGTTTGGACCGAGGAGTTTTTCACCCGATCAAGAACTCTTGAAATTAAGACCGATAACTACCACCTAGGACCAAGAGATCTGACATGGAATTTTGGCACCCGACCGAGAGTCCTTAGTACCCAGACCGAGGCTTTTCAGCCATGACTGATAGGTCCGATTGAGGATCCTAAGCCCCGACCGAGTGGAATAGGCATGGTTTCTTTAGACAACTAATTTGATTAGTCCAATAGAGACATCCGTCTACACACGTCTGTCCAACCACTTTAATCAACAAATTCCCCCTCAATTTGTGCATGATTAATTAAATAAAATTTAATTTAGATCTACAAGACCCAAAACATTACTAAAGTAAGAAACTTAGTCTTAAGGAGTGGCTTCATGAACACGTCTGTCACTTGATCATCTGTTGGGACATATTCCAGACGAATATGCTTATGATTGACATTCTCCCAGATGAAATGGTGTTGGATGTCGATATTATTAGTTCGATAGTGCAACACCAGGATGTATGTAATTACTATGACACTAGTGTTGTCGCAAAAAAATTTTGACTCGTCCGCCTCAATGCCATAGTCCCTCAACTGTTGTTGAACCCACAAGAGGTGAGAGTATTAACTGCCTGTAGCAAGGTACTCTACCTCTACTGTAGACGTGGTGATGAACATTTTCTTCTTACTGAACCAAGAAATCAGACGATCACTAGGGAACTGGCAAGTCCCATTGGTGTTCTTCCGATCAATCTTGCAGTTTGAATAATCTACATCAGAATAACTAATTAAATTGAAACTGGAACCCTTTGGATACCACAATCCCACATTTTGAGTTGCCTTTAAATAATTAAAAATACGCTTAACAACAACATAATGAGATTATTAAGGGTTAGCTTGAAATCATCCACAAACGTAGACGACAAACAGAATGTCTGGTCAGCTAGTAGTAAGGTAAACCAGAGAACCAATAATCCCTCTTTAAGTAGTTATGTCGACATTATGTCCATCTTCATCCTTGTCGATCTTTCTGGAAGAGTTCATTGGAGTAGCTACAACCGAGCAACTTTCCATTCCAAACTTTTTTAGCAGTTCACTTATGTACTTGGCTTGGTTGATGAAAATATCATCTTCAAGTTGACGAACTTGAAGACCTAGGAAGAAATCCAATTCTCCCATCATACTCATCTCAAAATTGTCCTGAATCAACTTAGATAATTTCTCACATAATTTGGGGTTAATTGACTCAAATATGATATCATCAACATATACTTGAACAAGTAAAATGTGAGAATCTTTAACAAATATAAACAGAGTTTTGTCAACTGTACCAATTATAAAAATTATGATCAAATAAAAACTTTGTTAAAGTATCATACCAAGCTCTATGAGCTTGTTTAAGACCATATAAAGCTTTGTCAAGTTTAAAAACATGATTTGGCAATGAGTGATCTTGAAAGTCAGGCGTCTATTCAACATACAAATCCTCATTTAAAATTCCATTAAAAATGCACTTTTCACATCCATTTAATAAACTTTGAAATTCTTAAAAGATGCATAAGCTAGAAAGATTCTGATTGCTTCAATTCAATCAATAAGGGTGAATGACTCCTCAAAGTTAATTCCTTCGACTGTCTATAACCTTGAGCTACCATTTCTTGCACAATAAATGTGATAAAGCTAAAGAAGAAGAGTAGAAAAACCAAAAAAGTCAGGAAGCATAAAATAAAAAGAAAGAAACAAAGGAGGCCAAACTCAAAGATCAAACAGTTGTAGAAGAAAGCAAGAAGGATTCTAGGAAAAAGGAAAACAGTGAAGGAAAGAAAGTAAAAGGAATCAAGGTGAAGAGGAAAAGAAAATTTTCGGTAATGCGAAGGATCATGATGGAAATGGAAGATGAACTTCAAGTTGTTGTTGAGGAAACTCAAGAGGAAGACACCCAATATTTCAAAGCTGAAAAATAGAATTCAAAAGACGATGAAGAAGATTCCAAAAACGATGTGGAGTCTGAAGCCGAAGATAAGGAAGACAAAAACATAGAAATTCAAGTTGAAGATAACAAAGGTAAAAGCCCTGAAATTCTCAGAAATACTTCTTTCTATCAAATTAGAATGGGCTCGTACAAAGAGAGAATTCAAAATGAGAAACAACAATACTCATCATCAAATTCAATACAATCTCCTTACATCGTCAGAGGAAGGGGAAGAGGAAGAGGAAGAGGAAGAGGAAGAAGACCTCTCAATGAAGATAGATGACATGCAAAAATCCCAGGCTGGGATTGTTAGGTTTGAATGTAGTCTCTTTTATTTATAATCTCTATTTTTTTAGAATGTATAAATACTACTAATTAGTTTCTGTAGGGTCTTTTGATTATAATCCTTAATCATAGCTAGGGTTTGTCTAGCTTTGATTTCTGACTCTCCCACTTTTGGGATTTTAATGAAATGATTTTAACCGTTTTCTAAAAAAAAACTTGAGCTACCAATCGGGCTTTGTTTCTCACAACCAAGCCATCTTCACTAAGCTTGTTTCGAAAAACTCATCTAGTTCCAATAACCAATTGATCAGTCAGCCTTGGAGTCTGATGTCACACTTTATTTATTTCAAATTGATTCAACTCATCTTGCATTGCATTAATCCAATCCGGTTCAAGCAATGCTTCATTGATTTTATTTGGCTCAATTTGAGAAATGATGGCGGAGTTTTCCATTTCATCCAATAATTGGTGTCTAATCCTAAGAAGAGCATTATGATTACAGATTATCAATTCAGGTGGATGATTTTTGTTTCATTTAAAGCTTGGTCTCAAAGGAGTAGACGTCTGATCAGAAGGCCCCACGAAGTCCAAACTGTTAACCGTTTGCTAACTTCTAGTTTGGACGTTTGGTTTACTCTCAACCGGATCAGCCATATGATCAGACGAGTAAATCCTATTGACCGAAACTTCATCATCACTATCAGATTCAATATCTGTTAGCAATTTCAATGAATTCGTTAGAATTATTTTCAACAGATTCATCACAAGCAACATGATAGTATTCTTCAACAGTTAGAGTTCTATTATTACAAACTACATAAGATTTACTAACTAAAGAATATCCTAGCATGATTCCAGCATCTACTTTAACATCAAAAACAGCCAAATGATTTTTGCCATTATTGTGAATAAAACACTTACACCTGAAAATTCAAAAATATGAAACTTTAGGAATTCTTTCATTAAAGAGTTCATAAGGTGTTTTGCTGAAGCGTTTATTAATCATTGACCAATTTTGTGTATAGAAAACTATGTTTATGGCTTCTACCCATAGCTTCTAAGAAACACTTGAGTTGGCTAGCATAAATCTCGTTGCTTCCTTCAGTGTTCTAACTCTCCTCTCAGTAACACCATTTTTCTGTGGAGTTCTAGCATTATACAACTCGTGTCTAACACCAGAATCCTCGAGGTAAGAAGATAGACATCTGTTGGTGAACTCGGTTCCCCAGTCAGTTCTAATTTTGATGATACTTAAATATTTTTCGTTTTGAAGTCTTTAAGGATCTTTATCAAATTATCAGCGGTCTAATCCTTAGACGGTAGAAATATAACCCAAGTAAATCTTGAAAAATCATCAATTATGACCAGAGTGAATATCATTCCTCCCAAGCTTTTTACTAGAATTGGATCTAACATGTCCATATACAATAGTTCTAGGCATCGGTTGGATTGAGATTTTCCTTTACTCTTAAAAGTTGATCTGACCTGTTTTTCCAACTGAAAAGTAGGACCGACCTTGTATTTTGAAAACTTCAATTTAGGTAAACTAGAAACTAAATCATGTGAACAAATGTTATTAATAGTTTTAAAATTAAGATGATTTAATCTCTTATGCCATAATCAGTTTTGATCATTTTTGGCTATCATGCATAAGAGATTAGATATCTTATTTTTCTATTTCATTTTAAAAAAGATTCCTACTTTGCTTCCGATCAGCAGGGTGTTTCCCTTATGATCCTTAATAAGACATGCATGAGTTTGTAAATCAACAGTTAATCCATTGTCACACAATTGGCTTATACTAATCAGGTTATAACATATGTTTTCAACAAGTAGCATGTTGTTGATGGTTAAAAGAATAAACAAACGAAAAAATACACTAAGAATTTTATAACGGAGTTCGGTCAAATGTTGACTACGGCTCCGTGCATTAAGACTATTAATTAATAATGAAGAAGAGATATAAATATTGAATGCAATAAATCAAAGGGGGAAGAGTTCTTTTATAGATTAATAAACTTCCCCCACTCCTATTATCTTCCGTTGTGGGATTCTAGTTGTGAAGATAGTTTCTCTTATATCTTAAAAAACTTCTCTCACTCCCATTATCTTCCGATGTGAGATTCTAATTGTACCAAAAAACAACATATATGAGTTGAAGTTAAAGCCATTTCTATGTGTTATCATGTTAGTCTATAATTTAAAAAAAAAAAATAAGTGTAACTTTGAAGGATAAAAATAAGAGAGATTAAAAAATAAATAAATGTGAGAATAGTCCTAATATATATTAGTTCAAATTTGAGAAAACTATTGGTTATTGGTGGATAGCAAGAGTTTAGTTTTAGTTTTTTTTTTGCCATTTAACAAATACACTAAAACTAGATGTTTGGTCGAGAACATATCTAGGATTCCTATTTAATTTGGACATCGGACCCCTTACAATTGATTCGGTTGAGCATATAAGAATTTGTCATAATCATTTCTCATGAAGAAGAAACACTACCTTTTATTTATTTAAAAGGGACATAGAGTTCTTTTATTAAAAAAAATAATTAAGACAAAATAAATGTCTCAACAAATCTAAAATAAGACTAGAAATAAATACGTGGATTAATTAAAGTTACATCTACATATATTACAAAAACGACTAAAATAAATCTGACGCATTTTGAATCGAGTAGTCATCGTTACTTTACAAAAAAAAAAAATCAATGCTTAAGTTTTAACTGGTATTCAACCTTGGGACATGGGTTGCGACAGCAAATTTCGACCCTCTTATTTGTCATAATTATCTGATTGAAAACTTAGATAAATTTATACCATATATATATATATATATATATATATATATATATATATATATATATATATATATATATTTGAACAATTTTTAAGAAATATATAATATGTTAATATTAAAATTAACAAAATTAAATTAAACTTAATGGATATAATTTTCTTCTTTATATAATTAATGATCGATTTGAGTGAATGAATTCAAATGCTAGTAGAAATATACTTTTAATTATTATATTGGTGCCCTGGTCATTTGGTAAACATCTATAAGTAAATTATTAGGTCAATGACCTTTACCCAAGGTCACATTTGGAGTACAAACCAAGATTAATCTTGTTTGTATGCAAAGGATTTCAAAATGGTTGACTTCTAATAATTATACCTTGCTATATAGCCTTGAATTACAAACGGTTCAAACAATGGAGATAATGAGGTGAATAGGCGCGAAGAGTGCATTTATCATCCTCTCGTTCTATTTTGTTTTTTTATTACTATTCCGATATGTTCGGTTTCGGAGAATTTCTGTGGGAACCATTTATATCATATTCCC